>NW_004444030.1:7414821-7476735 GCF_000243295.1 Trichechus manatus latirostris | reverse complement strand
ACAAGGGCCAGAAGGCAGAAGGGGACAAGGAAGCTGGTGATAAGGAACCCAAGGTTGAGTAAGGATATTGTTGATGTGTTGTGAGATTGTTAACCATTGTTATAGGGCAACATTTGTAGTAACTGTTAAATGAGAATCTATTTTGTTCTGTAAGCCTTCACCTGAAGTACAATAAAAAAAAAACAACAACAAACAAACAAAATACAACACCAAAACCCTAAAACTAAAAACAAAGATGTTTCCCATTACAACTCAGTTAGAGCCCACCCAATCCCGATAATTCACTACATTAATAACTCAAATTTAAATTATCTTTATTTAATTTTACTTTACTCTAGTGAATTAAAGAATAATCTTCCTTGCATAGATTATGTGAAATATTAATTCAACAAATAATATGTAGCTTGTGGTAACTTAATATTATAAATCTAATTTGAACTCAGAAATGCGCTTAACAAAAGAGGCCCATCGAATGCAGCAAAAATCACTTTTATTTCCATGTATAAAATCAAACGTAGAAAACACAAAATTTTCTCTATGCTGAAACTCATAATGAAAGTACTATTTCTAGAAAACTCATGCCTACTGAGACCAGCCATATTATTAAGACTTTGAGTAAACATAAAAGTAGAGCTCACTTTGGTTTTAGCTTACTGAATACAACCTTGCTTCAAGCCTATTATTTTTACTGTCATTTACCTATATAATTATATGAAAAGCATTTTTTCCTATTTAAAACATAAAATAGCTTAGGGGAAAAAAACCAACATGGTCAAGTCAGAGAATTTATATTTTGCTGTTTCAATTACTTAGAAATGTGAATGGAAAAAATTGAAGAGGTTGAGAATGACTGTTTAAGAAGATAAACATAATGTTTATATGACTTTTAGATACTGATGCCTCCCTTTTACTTGTCCCAACTAATAATTATGCCAAAGATTATATAACTCTACTAGAACACTGTATCATTACAATTTTTGTAATGCAGGTACAATAAATATTTTTTTAAATGATAAGCAAGAAGAATTCTGCTTTTAGGGGAATGCTATTTTCATAAAAGCTTCTCCTCGTTGACTATCAAGGTGGAGGCTGGAATTCTCCTCTCTACCCCTTAAAGAACAACAAGTAGACCATATACTTACTGGTAATTATATTTATATTTTCCTATAATGATCAGTTTACCTTCTACTTGTTAAGAAATTCATAACAGAGATGGTTTGACCAAGTCATGCTAAAGATTTAAAATATATCTAATTTTAGGATATTAAATGATATTTTAGCTTCTTAGAATATTTATATAAGGTATATTATACATCTACTAATCCAATCTTTTATGGGTTAAAGATCTCCACAATCACAGTAAAATAATAAAGTTCTCGGGACTGATAAATTATTTATAGAGAACACTGAAAAGATACTGTTATATTTGCATATGCCTTGAATTAGTATTTATTACTAAACCACTAAACTATTTTTATGCCTCTCTTTATCCCCTAGATCTACTTCTGTACATACAAATACTTACGAGTACTCCTAGGACAATTAAAACGTTTTATGAAAAAGCTATTCTGGAGAAAAGATCTTGTTAGATATGAGAAAGCAATGTTGAAAAAAGCACTAGCAATATCTTCCTTCTGTACTTCTACCAGCATTACCACCTGTGCCACAAGGAGTCCAAATTAGCACAGTAACAAAAGTATTGCATTGCACTTTACCATTTATAAAATACTCTCATATTCATTACCTAGCTTCATCCTCATACCAGCCTTGTTAGGTTACTTCAGCAAGCATTATGAGCCCCAAGCCAGTGATATAACCAACTAAGTATATCATAAAGCCATGTAATTACACATGGTATCTAGTTGAGTTTTCCTCTAGAGTACTACAAGCATCCAAATTCTTTCACTTGGTTACCTTCATTTGTAAGCAAGATGTTACCTCATTTGGGAAAATTAATTTGCTATGCACTTGCAAAACAAAGAAACATTATTTTAGAAGACAGTGGTCAACAACTAAAGTGTATAGTGTTTGATTAGCAGATTCAAACTCAGAGTACAGGCAGATAAATGGAATATGTGCAAGGATCAACAAAATGTTGTACTCACAGATGGACAGACAAATAAGCAGAAAAGAGAAAGAAGCTATGTGACACTACCCTAACCAGTTGTGGTATGCTGAAATATAAGAGGCGCTAGGCGCTAGAACACTGGAACTGACAAGTTACATTACATATCAATTATAAAATATGTGCAGCCTGACAGAATTTAGGAAAGAATAGAAAGTATTCATTTTGCTGAGTGACAATTCAAGAACACAAACACTGAAGGGAGACCATAATTGGTAAACACACATGGAGACCATAATTGGTAAACAGACATATATTCTAGGATTGGATACACATGCCATAGCCTCCCATCTAGTTGGACCTTCTCCAAAAGATTTACACTCTAAGATGTCTTCTGAACTTAACTATAGAGCTGTCTCATTTTACTTCCAAATGAAAATATTATGTTTTCCAATAGCAAATGCAGTATATGCTCATTGTGAAAAAAATTCAAACACACAAAGTATAAATGAAAACTCCCCCCATTATCCCACCTTTCAGACACAACCACTGGACAACTTAATTCATATTTTCCAAGCTTTTCCCTATGCCTATGAAAATATATATGCATAATGAAATACAAACATTCTGTGTATATTTATGGTATATAAATACATCAAATCACCATGAACTATATATAAACTACTTTAAATAGCAAACAGTATTACAGTAATAATAAATTTCACAACATGGAAGCAAAATCTTCTCATGACAGTTTGAGTATTTTAGTTTTCTTTTTCTTCAGATTCCTACATGTTTTGTAGCATGAGAAACACTGTATATTTAGAATATAAGTTTGGAAATAAACTAAAAGGTGAATGTGTAGCAGAGCTTCTCTCAATCCTAACAAATTTTAGCTTTCTGAAGTGAATGATGAAAATAAAGCTTAAACAAAAGAAATGCTGAGAGCGGTAACTTATAAAATGAAATGCATGCCATGTGGCCAACATATTAGGAAAAAAATTCCCCCTTTTTTCAGCTCCTTTTGGGAAAATAAGGACTTCCAAAATTAGTTTGACACTGAAGTAGACATTAAATATACTGTCCTACTATAATGCTGAGAGAGGTTTTTTTTGGGTTCTCAAGATGTTGCTTACTTTCTTATAAATCAACCAGTATACAAAAATTATCACTCCATTATCAAAAAGTTGTTATTAGAAAATAAAATCTATACATACATTTGTAATGACTGCCCGACTACTCTACATTTTAAAACATACTACACATTTTAAAAGCAAAACAAGTTCTAGCTCATTCATTCAACTGCTGTGTGTCTGTTATGTGTCAGACACTTTACTGGGTGCTGAGGATATAGGAAATGAGTAAGAGACAGTAAGGATCTGCAGTCCAGGGAAATGTAAAGGCTGAGGTTAAAGATTTGAGAATCATCTGCCTAGAGGCACTAAAGCCTTGGAAATACAGGAGCTCACAGTGAGACAACGCACAGAATGCCTCTTTCAGGGGACAAGAAAATGAGACAGACAATGGTTTCAAAAGCAGGAAAAGAAACCTGTCGCAGATGAGAATTTACAAGAAAAAAAGAGTTCTTGCTAAGTGTCAAACTACTGCACTGAAAACAAAAAGAATGAAGATAAAATGAAGCAATTAGATTTGGCCATTAAGTCACTGGTGACCTTTACCAGATGCTATATTGCCACTGAGTTGGTAACTCTACACTCTGCAAATATTACCTCTCCTTGTTAATGACTGCCTATTTTTTGGCTTACTATACAACTTTTCTTGTACTTTCTAATAGAGCACTTACCACATACCATATTGTAACATAATTTTAAGTGTCTTTAATTTCCCCTTTGGACAGCACCCTCTCCCTCAATATCTAGATAAGACACCCAATAATTATTTCTTGAATGACATAATATTGGCTCACAATGGAATAAAAAAGCAAAGAGCAAATATTATACCATTTAATGTTTAGCTTATCAACAGTAAAGCTGGGTATTCATACTACCTAAAAACTGATAGACAATGAAAAGCAAATCTACTAAAAAATGGTTGAACAGAGGCAGAGTCAGAGAGATTATTTTTCCTGTTTCAAGATGGCAAACTAAGAACTGGCTACAGTTTTCTCCTCTCATATCAAATTCTGGAAATGACAGAAAGTCACTTAATTAATTAATGGTCACACGAGAACAAAAGGAAGTGATGGACTAGAAATTAGGACTATTTTGTGATCTATGACAGACTGAATCAAACCACAGAGGAAAATCTAAGGCTAGGATCAACAGTGAACTTTCAGAAGTAATACAGACACAAAAGATAGCAACAGAACTACCAATGCTCCATGCCCAAAGATAGAATCTAGGACTAGCAAAGGGCCAATGGGCAAGCAACAGCATTGTTAATTGGCATACCACAGTGGGTGCAGTTCATATTCATCTGTGCACAATACCCTTAGCAGTGACTAGAGTATATGAACCCAGGGGGAGTAATGTGTGTAAGATTATAGAGAGACAAGTTGGTGTCCTTCACGGCTGGTGATACCTAGAAGGAAAGGGGAGCATTCATTCCCAGTATATCAGCCACAAGGATTATCTAGTCCAGAAATATTTTCTACTTACCCCTCTACTCTCAATGAAAACCCCAACAGCAGATCTTACCCCTCTACCCAAAGAGGCTGCCTAAACAGAAGCAAGAGACAATCTAACAAGGGATTTCCATTATAAAGATGCGCATACAATCAAAGAATGAGAAAACTCTCAAAGGAATGTATATCCTATTTAAGACAGAAAACAAATTCAACAAATGACGAACATACCCAAAGAAAAAGTTAATATAATAACGATACCGTAAAAGAATTTTAAAATAAATATGTCTGACTTCTGCTTATATCCATGATGGAGTAACAGGGACCAGACTTACCCTTCACTTAAAACAACTAGAAAACTGACCAAAATATATAAAACAAACTGTTTTCAGACACTGGACAATAAGCAACATAGGACTGTCATTCCTAAAAGAAAGAAAATGAGGCAAGCCCTATAATCTTCTAGCTTTCTACCTGAGGGCACATTCTGGACTTCAGAGCAGGGAAAGGGATCCCAAACAAAACATGGCTATCTTGCTGAGTAGAGGAAACAGAAATTGGAATTCAAGTCTGAGGTTTCTGGAAGTTGTAGGGCAAAGTTTCAGAAAGGAAGGAGCTATGCAGAAAAAGAGCCCCAGAAATATGCATAGGGATGTTCTTAAGTTTTTGCTAAATATTAAGACATATGCATAGGGCAAAATTCTACAAGGTTGGGCAAAGAATGACTGGGGAGCTGTGAGCTGAATAGTTCCAGAGCCCACATAGGGCTAGAATCATTCAATTTTTATCAGCCAATGAATAGCATTCTCACTGACCATTCAGGGCACCCAGCAGAGGCTTTAGAGGGGCCATGCCTTAGAAGTGAGGCTAAACTATCTCTAGCATTAAGGCTACTGTACACCACCATAACAAACTTAAAAACAAGCTTCAAAAGCATCACACTGAACTATAGGTAACTTAACTACCTACCAGAACAAGGCTCAACAAAGCTCCTTAAAGGAAAACAACAAAATCCAGAGACTTGACAACATAAAATTCACAATTCCACCACCGAATCAAAAACAAAAGACATAACAAAAGGCAGGAAAATGTGACTCATAACCAATAGAAAAATCGAACAATAGAAACAGACCCCAGAAATGATAGAGATAATGGAATTATCAGATAAAGATGTTAAAATAACTATTAAAACTATGTTCAAGTATTTAAAGACATAACAATGAGGAAAATGATGAAACATCTAGAGATAAAATACATATGTTTAATTTCTTCCCAGAGGTAAGGGAATATATTACATCTAAGAAATAAGACTAGGAAATGTGAAAAAGAACCAATTAGAGAACTTGTAAACAAAAAATTTAACTGATGAAATACAAACTGAGAAACCTGAAGCCTCAGCAATAGAAAAAGCCAAAATAGAATCAATACAACTGACCCTGCAGAATTCCCCAGACTCAGAAACTGATGGCACAAGGAACTCTGAAAGCTGGTGTGAAGTGAAGCTAAAATAAGGATGACCAGTTAAAGATGGTTTAAGAAGCAATTCAATTGTCAAAGCTCCTCACTCATTCTATGCCAACTAGGTGAGTGACTCCAACTTCTACCCCACCAGAAATCTAGAGGCTTAGTCTCTTAAGAGACTAAAACAGAGAGTCTCTAGACTTAAGGACCCTAGGCACAGTTAAGGAAAGGGATTGTTAGCTGCTGTTGAGTCAGCCCCAACTCATGGTGACCCCATGCACAACAGAATGAAATGCTGCCTCATCCTGTACCATTCCCATGATTGGTTGAGGACTGGACCACTGGGAGCCACAGGATTTTCACTGGTTGATTTTTGGAAGTAGATCACTAGGCCTTTCTTCCTAGACCATCTTAGTCTGGAAGCTCCACTGAAACGTATTCAACATCATAGCAACACCCAAGCCCCCAGTGATAGACAGGTGATGGCTGTGCATGGGGTGCCTTGGCTGGGAATCAAACCTGGGTCTCCTGCATGAAGGCAAGAATTCTACTACTGAAAACATGAGGATTAATTTAACATACACGTACTGGACACTGACATGCCTTAGCCTTCCTTACTTACTAGGCTCCCAAAGCTATGGCAACCAGGCCTTTACCTTCTGGACGGAAGACTGGAAGAAGCTTCTCCTGGGAGTCTATCAACTCAAGAGTAAAGATGTAAACATTGAGAATCCTCAATAAAAGAATACAGTCAGATCCCTCTTAAAGTAAAACTCATAGCTGACAAATCCCATCCACTGGTCCAGTTTCCAGTTAGCTTCTTAGTCCCCTAATACTGGTGGCTCAGTGGTTAAGAGTTTGGCTGCTAACCAAAAGATCGGCAGTTTGAATCCACCATCCGCTCCTTGGAAACCCTATGGAGCAGTTCTACTCATCCTATAGGGTCTCCATGAGTCAGAATAGACTCAATGGCAATGTGTTTGGTTTTTGGTTTACCAAGCATGTCTGGTAGTTATTAAAACAAACAAATGAACAAGTAAACAACCTTTAACTTAAAATATACAGGCCAAAGCAAACTCCTCAACAGAAAAAAACCAACTTGGAGGAAAAAGAAACTACACAAAGAGAAGAAAGCATCAACAAAATTATTATTGTTATTCTCAGAGAGCTAAAAGAAGATATTGTAATCATCAAACAAAAGGGTGTTATTTTAAAAAGGAACAACCAGGAAACAAAATAAGCTCATATAGATTAAAAATATGATAGCAAAAAAAATATATTGGAAGATAAAGTTTACGAAATCTCCCAGAAAGCAGAGTAAAAAGACAAAGACAGGGAAAATAGGCAGAAGAAATAAAATTAGAGGGTCAATAACTGAATTATAGACATTCCAAAAAGAAAAAATTAGTGATGGAAAACAACTAAGTGAAGGCAGTTCACTGAGAATCGAAACAGGTACATCATTGTGAATTTCAGAACACTGAGAACAGAGAAGATCTTACAAGCTTACAGACAAAAAACAACAACTCACAACAAAGGATCAGAAATGAGATCACTTTAAGGCTTTTCAAAAGCAAATCTTCACCCCCATCCTGGTCTCCCTATCCCCCTTATCTTCCTTATTTGTCTCTGAAACACTGACATAGTACATTTTCTTTTACCCCTTGAACCCAAGATACTTTCACTCAAATATAAGCACCATGAGGGCAGAAACTTTGTTCACCGGTATGTTCTTAGCACCTAGAACAGTGTGTGACACATAATACACCCTCAATAAATAATATATTGCTTTGATAGAAATAAAAAATAATTTTATAAAAGCAAGCAATGAAACAATAGTGCAATAGGGCTATCTATTCACTAATGAGGATAAAACAAAGGTATTTTTAGAAATACAAGGTCTCAGAAAGTTTATCATCCAAAGACCTCTTTCTGAAAGCACAGAGGATATTCTCCAAAGATGCGGGGGTAGGGGGAGGAATCATCCCCTGTGTGGACTATGGTTTTCTCATTTTATCCTAAGTAGGAAATCTATCACTTAATTAGCAGATAAAATATACCTCTAGCTCTCCTCCTTGACACAGAATTGGTTTTCTCTGAGTTAATTCAATCTTACTGAAATTCTTTAACACAATGATTTACTTAATAAAAATTCACTCTAAAAGAAACAGAAAACTAGAGAACAAATTAAACACAGACAGCTAAAAACCTCACATTAATAGAATTCGGCTGGGTATGTTTATGGTCAAGATAAGAATAACTGATGCTTTTCTCTCTCCCTTCACTGTAGCCTAGCTGCAGCTGCAGCTGCCTGACATAGGGGAAGCTCAATGCTCACAGTACAGAATGTCAGCTTTGAACCATAAACTAAAGGCAGGCTGCCAATAATCAGCAGGAGCTAGCTGAAATTAAAATAGAAGTCAACAGGAAAACTGGACTGCTTTTCAGAAACTTGTCTATTCCATTAAGGCCTATGATGCTTATAGTTCTAAACATATGAAGATTAAAAACAATTTATTTAATTACTGCTGACAAATCCATTTCATTCACCAAATGTATGCTTAGAAACTAAAATTTATTTCCTGAGATTTACAGACATCAATTTTTTAGACCTATAAAATTGTGAACTCCTTTAGTACAGTGAACAGGTCACTCGTTTTTTTCCTTCATCTTTTAAATCCTCAGCACTAGTCATAGTCTTAAAGACACAACACTTAATAACTCATACAATCTCCCTCACTCTTACAAGCCACTGAGATTCAGAAATATTATATACAGTTTGGTCAAGGGTGTTTATAGTAAAAGTTAACGGCAGACCTAGGACTAGCACACAGACCCTATTCCTTTTCTTTTAATGTCTGACCCAATTTAAACAAAGAGAGGGAAGGCAACAACTTTTTGAATCATGAATCATGCTGGCTCTTTCGTGTAGTTAACTAGTCCTCCTAAAGGTTAACTAGAAAGATTTACAAATAATCTGATTAGATCTGACCTCTTCAAAGGTAACTTTGTTACATGGATCTAACAAAAATTCGCAAGAAAAGATCCTGAATTTTACATCCAGTCTAATTTTTTCTGCATGAATCTGACATTGGCATACCCTTCTTAAATCTTTCTACACTGACATCCACCTTCTTCACATGTGTGAAAGCAACATCTACCTATACATCTGCACAGTTAACAAGGCTTCTACAATGTGATTGGGATGTGATTAGAAATGTAGATAGGGTCCACATCATTGTATCAATTTTATACTAAGCTTTGATTTTATATTGAAGGCAACGGGGAGTCACAGGAATATTTTAAGCAGAAAAATGACATTAGATCTGCATTTTAGAAAGATCATCTTGACAGCAACGTGGAAGATCGATTAGAAGAGGGACAAGTCGGGAGGCAAAGAGAACTTAGGCTGTTGAAGGAATTCAAGTGAGAAATGATGAGGGGCTGAACTAAAGCAATGATGGAAGAAATTGGGACAGTGAGGGCAGTTTTCAAGCAATATTACAACTAGGAACCTGGCTAATAATAATTTTTGAAAAGGAATTAAAACTTACAGAGTCAGACTGGTTATATACACTGAATCAAACCTTCAAAGTTTATTTAACTCCTAATAGAAGGCAAATGAACAACTTTTCTAACACTGCCTTCAGGCTGTTAAGACAGTAACCAAAGGCCACAAACATTGTCCCTTAGGTTGTCTGAGTAACCAAGTGTCTAAAGGTATTTTGATTAAAACAAAGCTCTTTTTCAATCACCACAGCCAGCCTCCTAATATGTTACCACTGAAAGGGAAAGACAGGAAATGAATCAATAAACCTCAGGCACATGCTTGGCCTGGAAAGACACAGCATATCAAGAAGCAGAAATCTGAAAACAAAGGCCCTGGGTAATTTAATTACCAGGCCGGAATCTGCTGACTGCCGGTTTAATTGTTTGAACAGTGCCCAAACTGTCTGGAGGTGACCACCCTAAGATTTTTGCACCACTGTCTGCACGTGACCACACCGACAAATATGAGAAATAGTTCTAAAGAATGTAGGAATCTCGAAAAACTTTCATTAATCACACCTATGATTCCAAAGGAAAATTTTAGAGTCTGAACCTTACAATACTTATAAAATAATCCAAAGCTCTTTTTAGCAAATTCATTTGCCATTAAATACTCCATGCTGTCAGACCAAGAAAATAATATCCTTCAGATATGAGCACCAACGGCTATGTAAGAATTAGAAAACAAGTTACCCAGATTATATGGTCTTATTTACCATTATACTCTGAAAAAGTTATTTTAGGAGGATGTGGGAGTTGGAAGAAAGAATGTAACCATAGGGTGGTAACTACCAGTAAGTACTCAAAAACTGCTCAGTATACTACAGGAAGCCAATTTTCTCCCTCGATTCAGTTAGTATTTCCTCATTCATGTTTATCTCCTGAACAGTAAACCAACAGAAAATTCCTCTCAAAAACTGAACAAAGAAGTACCTCAGACTACTTAACCTGGCAGAGTGTTCTCTTGTTGGCTCCACTGAGTAAATAAGGTCTATAAGGTCAAAGTGGAGCCCTGGTGGTGCAGTGGTTAAGTGTTTGGCTGCTAATCAAAAGGTCGGCAGTTCAAATTCACCAGTCGCTCCTTGCAAACCCTATAGGACAGTTATACTCTGTCCTATAGGGTCCCTATGAGTTGGAATAGACTTGACTGCAACGGGTTTTTTGGTTTTTATAAGGCCAAAGTAGACTATTACACCATTTACTCAACAGGTATTTATAAAATGCTTTGTATTTGTGTTAAATTGTCAGGAGAAGCTTAATCTAGAAGACAGAAAAAGATACACGTGAAGAATTTAAATTACAATGAAAGGTAACATTGATAAAATTCTAAAGTGAGTTGTGCAGGAAGGAGAACTACAATGTTTTCATAAGAAATCAATATGGATAGAATTAATTGAGAAAGACTTTATTGAAGAGATGGAGATTCATATAAATCTTTAATACAAAAGCAAGGTTTTTGTAGAGAACAAAGGGCTTTCTACGGCTCCATATCAACACAAGGACAGCCTCTGAATCAGAAATTTACATGTTCTATCTTGAGAACCAATGTGCCGATCAGCCTAATTACGGGTTTTGTGGGAGACAATTAGACTTGGTCATCAGATTTGGTAGATTTGGCAAGCCCTTGGCAAGCTTCCAAAGTACTTAAGTCATGAGCCCAAATACTTCTTACTTCCATTAAAGTTAAGGAGAGAATATAGGACCAAAGCTACACATTATATGGTGGAATAGTATATCCACAATGATGGACAAAACAGATAAATGCTTAATCTTTGGCCATTTCTTATCTCTAATGATAACATATTAAAGGAATGAATGATATCCATCAAGATTCAACTCAATTAAATATGCTTAAGGAGCTAAGGGGAGGGCAGATAACTCTCCAGGCAGAATGGTAATGTGAAAGGGCACTGAGACAGAAAAAGTTCAAAGAACTTGAAGAAGGCCATACTACCAGTCAGCATAGTGCCGTGGTTAAAAATTCGGGCTCTAAAGTTGGACGATGGCCTCAAGCTTTAGTTATATGCCACTTACTTATTTGCTCTGTGACTCTGGGAAAACCATTTAACCTCTCTGTCCCTCAGTTTCCTCTATTGTTAAATGGGGATATTAATAGTACATCTTAAGGTTTTTGAGAGGATTAAATGATATGTACAGGACTTTGCACAATGCCTGGCACATGGTTAAGTGATACTGTTTTTAAGGTCAGGGTGTGTCTTGTTGGCCTTGTTAAGGATCCTAGACTTTATTTCAAAAGCAATGGAAGCTCCTGAAAAGTTTCAATAGGATCAGATTTTGTTGTAAAAAGACGGCTTACTTAGTATCTCTTATAAGAAATCCCTGATGGTACTATGGTTAAGCGCTTGGCTACTAACTGAAAGGTTGGCAGTTCGAACCCACACAGCTGCTCTGCAGGAGAAAAACCTGGTAACCTGCTTCCATGAAGACTACAGCCTAGAAAACCCTATAGGGGCAGTTCTACCCTGTCACATGGGGTTACTATGCATTGGAATCGACTCCACAGCGCCAAAGAACAACACAACATAAAAAACTCCAAAGGAAAAATTTATTTTAGAATTTCCTACTGAGAAGAATTTTGCTTTTTTTGAGAAGCAGAGACCTTTCTTTCTCTTAGACAAAATTCTGTAAATGACTACATCTTCTTTTCACTTTGACTGCCAGAAAGTTTAGAGCCAAATCTGAAGCTCTTATGCCCTTACTGCCTGCATATTTGTGTTGCTTTTTTTCTTCTGGTAATTGTTTTCTAATCTTATATGTATTGCTGACTCAATTCTTTACTATTATTTACACTTCAGAAGGATTTTTTTGTATTATTTTCCTCTGCATCTACTTCAACCCTTTGTAAAATAAGGTGCATATAATTAACCAAATAAAATAAAGCATAGACACCACAGCCTCTTAATGCATAAATCATGCACTGTAGAATGATGCATTCCCAGCAAGCCACCATAATCACTCTTTTGGCGTAAACCTAGTCAGATGGAGCAAGAAAGCCAGATGGCACAGGAAACCCCTCTCTATGCAAAGAAGCAGGAGATGAAGAGAGTACAAAGACTTAAGGTCTCTCCTGAATTAGCAGGGCACAGTTAGGTGTGTCAGTGCTAGGGGCAGAAGGGAACTTGAAATTGACAAGCTGCTAGAAGTTATGTACAGGCTCAAGCCTGCGGTTTTAACTTTTTATAAATGATTTTTTTTCCCTAACAGGTTTGGTTTGCCATAACCTTCTGTCTATTCTTTGTTTTATTTTCCCAACTCATGGGACCTTTTACTGCTTCACTTATCTCCCTCCCGAACTTGGAATTCATGGTCAGCCACTTTAACTCTGACCTCTCCGACCAGAGAAATTCCTACACGCGTTTGACCTCTCATCACTCCAATCTCCAAACTTGATCACTCATATTGTCGACTTTTTCTCCTCCTGGATTAGAGAGCACTGCTGATTCTGAGTCAACCATAAACTCCCTCACCGCTAACTACAGATCCTTTTATTCATCCCTTGACTATCATACGAATGACAGCCAGCTGTTCTAAACCTTCCCCCACATTGCAGTGTCTAATGCGCTGCTCTTTCCCAGATGTCTCATCTGCTACTTTAAGGAATGAATTAAATCTGTTATATATCAATAAACTCATCTTTTTTCCATTCCACCACAAGTGCCGTTGTAGCCACATCTTCAGCACCATCTCTAATTGTCATGGTAACCACACGGATGCATACCAGCACAGAGAAGAAGGAATTCCTCTCTTCTAAAGCTAACCATCCCCTCTGGGTTCTTAATCCAATTGTCTCTTGTCTACTCTGGAATCTTGTTTCATCAACTCTCTCTTTTTTACTGCCTATATACTTTTCTTTTCTAGCTTCTTCAAACACCATCACCACCACCACCACAATACAGTACTGAATTTTACAGACCCTAACTATCCCTCAATTCTTTCCTTCTCTCCTTCCTTCCACTTTAAAACCCCCTAAATAGTTTTATAATACATTTCTTCCTTTCCTCCCCACCCACGTGTCTCCTTGACTTCTTGAAATCTGGCTGTAGCTCCCAATTTATTGAAAAGTACTCTGTTCAAAAGTTGTCAGTGATATATCTTTATGATGAAATACCCTCTTCAGGCCAAACTCTTTTCTCCTTTGGCTAATGGAACAGTAACTATCCTTCTTTATCAATACACTTTTCTACTTCACCAATTCCACTTCTCCTACCTGCCTCCTAAATGGAGACGTAATTAAAACTCACTTCTTAGCCTATTCTTCTGAGATCTCATTACTAATCACAGCTTCACTCAGTACTTCTACACAGATATATCTGTCTCTATTACCAAACTCTCCTTTTTCTGAGAGATTTAATGAGGCACAGTTTACATATAATAAAATGCAAGTTTTAGGCATTTACTTAGATAAGCTCTGACAACTGTACACTCTGCATAACCACCACTCAAAACAAAAATAAACATTTCCATCACTCAGGATAGTTCCCTCTTGTCCCCTTTTCAGTCAATTCTAGAGGCAACCATTTTCCAACTTCTATGACCTTTTATTAGTGCTGCCTATTCTAGAGCTTCATATAACGGAATTATACAGTATGTACCCTTTGTGCCCAGCTTCTTTCGCTCAGCATAATGTACGTAAGATTTTTCCATGTTCTTTCATGGGTAAGTAGTTTGTTCCTTTTTACTGCTAAGTTGTCCTCTATTGTATTACTACAGCACAATTTGTTTTGGTCCATTCTCCTGTCGATGGATATTTGGGTTGCTCCTGCTTTGGGTGGTTGTGAAAAAGGTTTCTATGAACATTTTTGTACAAGTAATTTTATGGACATTTGTTTCATAATGCCTAGAAGTAGAATTGCTAGGTCGTAGGGCAGATGTATGTCTAACCTTATAAGAAACTGCCAAATAGTTTTCCAAAGTGGTTATACCATTTTACACTCCCACTAACAATCTATGGAAGTTCTAGTTGCTCCACACCCCCACTAACATTTAGTGTTGTCAGTCTTCTTTATTTTAACCATTCTAGTTGGTGTGGAGTGAAATGTTACCCCACTGTGGTTTTTAATTTGCATTTCTCTGATGACTAACAGTGCTGAGTATTTATGCATATGCTTATTGGCCACTTCTATATTTTCTTTTTGAAGTGTCTGTTCCAGTCTTTTATCCATTTTTAAAATTGGGTTGTTTGGTTTTTTTGTTGTTGAATTTAAACTCTCTTTTGGATGTCACTTGCTTCTATATCTCCAACTACCAACAGCCCAGATCAAATGAAATATTCTGACATTATCTCCAACAGCATATTTAAAACTAACATTCTATCCAGACCTCTCTATTGCACTGAATCATCACCAGTATTCTTCTAATCAGTCTTGCTTTAAATCCTAACTCTCTGTTTTCTCCTCTTCTCAGTCAGTAAGAATTTTTGAGAGGTAGTAAAGTATAATTATTACAAATACAGGCTCTGGGATTGCCTCGTTCAAATCGGACTTTGCCACTTACTCTATGTGACTGGGCAAACTACTGAATCTTTCAATGCCTACCTTATAAGGTTTTTTTTTTTTTTGAGGGTTAAATAAATCATGTAAATTACTTCAAATAGGACACAACAAAAAGGGAATGCTCAATAAATGTCAGTTGTTATTATTTTTAGAAGTTGAAAATGTCTCTTGCTTAAAAATCTTTTCTCATGATTCTGACAACATCTTAATCCAGGCATTCAGCCTCTCACATCTAGGCAATTACAACAGTCTCCTAAAAGGCTTCTTTCTAACTCAGACTATACACACCACTGCTGGATTTATCCTTCTAAATAATCTCCTTACACACATCATCATCTTTCTGCTCACTGTCACCTTTTAGTTCACCAATGCCCACTCTAACAGAAACCATTCAAATCCCTTATCCTAATACCCAAGGTCTCCCACAACTGGTCTTTATACACTTTTCCAACATATGCTTCCATGTGTAGGGGCAGGGAGGAGAATTCAACTGAAATTCAACACATTATGCCTAAAACAGAAAAATCCAGAAGGAGCAATACAAACATATTATTTAGAAAAATTAAGGTACATAGAAACTAATTGGCTAAAAGAGGCGAGGAAAGGAAAATGGGGGTGGGGGGAGGATGGGAAACTGTTACTTTTTGTAACAAACAGAATTATTTGACTCTTTAAACTAGTATGTGCTTAACTTTTGTAAAAAAAGAAAGAAAGAAAACAAACTTGGGAGATAGAAAAATGATAGACAAACTGATGACACAAACGGAAAGATTTATTTATTGACTAAAGTTGTAAAGTTAAATAAGGAGTAACTCCAAAATTACAAACCTGAAAGATAAATGTTAATATATAGTTCAAAATACACAGTTCAATACTATTTACATGGTTCTTTTCCAACTAAGAGTTCAAATGACTTAAAACATTTTGGGTTCAAAACTCACTTAAAATCTTACACATGTTTTTCACTACCTGATCAATGCTCATTGGACTGCATCTTCTCACTTCTATTTTACTCTCCTCATGGGCCCCATGTCAGAAACTGGCTGGCTACGAGACTGTTCCTTGCTTGTACCAACCTGAATCTACAGTTTATTATGTCTTTTCTTCCAGATATATTCCACATACAGTCAACAATTTTTTGCCTGTTTAGACTTTTGTTTTCTGCCACGCCTGCCACCTACTTCTTTGTTAGGTTCCTTATTCTAACCTTTCTTGGTCACTACTTGCTTTCTTTTCTCTCAGCCCTATCAGGACTCCCAACTCTCCCCATATGCACTGACTACACTGAAAATTAAAGCAGGACTGCTGTGTGTGTACACATCAAGACAGCTCTGAAGTCTGGAGCAGTAAAGAGAACTCTGCTTATAAAGGAAAATTAAGGGCAAGGGATATTTAACAGCCAAAGGTAATGAAGTATAGGAGCTAAACTAAGCAGCAATCCTTTCACTGATAACCATTCTTATTTCATAATGGCATATGAACTCCAGTTTTACAAATTATTTTCATAGTAATTAACAGTTATTATTGAAATCTCAGAAAATAAAGATAACATGTTTACGTTTGTATTTTAGAAAGATAATTCTGGAGGCAGTATCAGAGTAACTAGCAAATGATTGCATAATAAAGATGAGACAAGAAGGACTCTGAACTGAGGCATTAGCAGTGGTTAAGAAGAAAACAGGAGCCCTGGTGGTGCAATGGTTAAGAGCTAATTGAAAGGTTAGCGGTTCGAACCCACCAGCCACTCCACAGCGGAAAAGATGTGGCGATCTGCTTCATAAAGATTATAGCCTAGGAAACCTGTCACATGAGGTCACTGTGAGTCGGAATCAACTCGATGGCATACAACAACAACAACATGGTCAGAAGGGGACTTCTTTGAGAGGTATTTAGAAAGGCAGAATGGGCAGAATTTAAAACCTCATCTGAAATGAAGGATGAGGGAGAAAAATCACCAAGGTTCCTAGCTTAGATGCCTTTATAAATGATGAAGACAAATCAGGAAATGGGAGAAATAATTTTGTGAGAACAGATAACGAGTTCTGTTGGGCTATATGCTGCATGACAAAGTCAAATAAAATAAAAATAAAGTGGACTGACTAGATGATCTCCAAATTCCCTTTAAATTCAGATTCTTCCATTCTAAAACAGTGAAGACTATCCAAAGGTTTCATCTTTTTAAATGAAAATCAGTTTCTGATGTTCTTCAGTGCTCAAGAAAGTAACTGTACCAGAGTAGAAAATAAGATAACTAGCATTCACCATCCAAGTTTTCTATCTACATCATACTCTTCTTCTCCAAACTTAAACTGCACATTTATCCTAGATATCTCACATTAGAAATAAACTGTAAACATTAAAAATAGCAAAATTAAGAAAGCCCCCAAATTATACTTCAATTTATGTAAAGCACTGTAATACAAACCTGTATCAAAGGTCTTAACAAGAAATAGCAATTTAGAATATTCCATTTTCAGAGAAAAGACAGCTAATATTAATAGCCATTTCCAGTTTACCTACAAAATTACAGCCTGAAGCTTTAAAAATATTCCAATGGGTGAAGACTTAAAAAAAAAAAGTTTGCAAGCTACTATTTCCTTTTTAAGCTTATCTTTTATAATTTCACATTCCTAAGAAAAGTTTACAAGAAAATTTCCACTCTAAAACCAATCTTCAGAAACAGAGATAATCATCTCATCAAAAAACAAACAAAAACTGTGCTTAGAACATTGTCTCCCAAAGAATAGGGAGGGGGAAAGAGAAGCATTTGAGTAGTTAATATATGTTAGACATTAGGCTAGGTGCTTTACAACTCTACCAAACAGGCATAAACCCCATTTACAGATGAGGAAACTGAGGCTCAAAGAGTTAAGTAGATACACATAGTTATTTCTCTCATCTTAACAAATCCTTTTCTTGATTCCACTGCCCCTACTAAATACTTCCCCATTTCTTTTCTCCCTTTTTGCAGTAGAACTCCTTGAAAGTTGTCTATTCTTCTCTCTCCAATTTTTCTTCTTTCATTTGCTTTTAAAACCCTTCATTCTAGCTTTTGGCCCAATAGCTCCACCACAACTGCTCTTACCAACTGCCAGAAACAATGATTAATTGTCATTCTTCATCTTTGTTGACATACCAGCAGCATCTGACATAGATGTTCACTCCTTCCTCCTGAGAATACTTTCTTCACCTGGCTTCCAGAACCTTGCATTCTTAGTTTTCTTCTCATCTCACTGGTCCTTCCTTCTCTTTCTCCTCTGCTGGCTACTCCTCTTTTCCCTATCTTTTAATGGTTGAGGGCCTAAGTGGTCTGATCTTGGTCTCTTCCCCAACTATATGCACTACTTAGTGGTCTTAATCTGTCAAAAACCCCTATTGATTCTACCTTCAAAATATATTCTGGATCCGACCACTTAACACTACCTGTACTGCTACCTCCCTGGTCTGAGTCATTATTACCTCTCACTTAGACTACTACAACAGCATCTTACTTGGTCTCCCATCTCCACCCTTGCTCACCATACTCTATTCTCAACACGCCAGAGTGATGTTTTTAAAATACCAAATTAGGTCCAGTCACGTCTCTGCTCAAACTCCTCTAATAGTTCTCTTATTTTATTAAGGTAAGAGACAAAGTGCTTACACTGGTCTACAAAGCCACAAGATCTCCTCAATTCCTGCCTCTCATTTACCTTTTTGACCTCATCTCCCTACTATTCTTTCCCCTTGGTCACTTTCGCTTTTCCCTCTCGCTTGCTTCTCTCCAACTACACTGGCCTTCCTGCTATTCCTTGAACGCGTCAACCACACTGCTGCCTCAAGGCCTTTGCATTTACTCTTCCCTCTTCCTGGATCACCTCCTTCCTCCCATATCTACACCAGTAGGTTATACATTCACTGAGCCAAGAGGCTCAATGAACCCAAAACATAAGTATCATGAAGAAAATCATACCAAGGCACATCATAATCAAATTGTCAAAACCAGTGATGAACAGAAAATTTTAAAGGAGCCAGAGAAAAAAGGCACATTGTGTACAGAGGAACAAAGAAAAAGACAACAGGAAATTTCTTTGTCAGAAACAATGTAAATGAGAAGACAGTGGAGCAACATCTTTAAAGCACTGAAAGAAAAATGCTGTCAATCGAAAATTCTATATCCAGCGAAAATATTTTTAAAAAATGAAGACAAAATAAAGACTATTTTAGATATATAAAAGCTGAAAGATTTTATCACTAGCAGATCCACACTACAAGAAATGTTAAAGAAAATGCTTCAGGCCAGAGGAAGATGACCCCAGATGAAAATATGCATCTACACAAAGTAATGCGGAAATGGTAACTACACTGGTAAATACATGATTTTTTTCTTAATACTGAAATCTCTTTAAAAGATAATAGACTGTTTAAACAAAAATATTAACACTGTATTGTGTCTTATAAAATAGGTAAAATGTATAACAAGAGCAGAAAGGCCAGGAGAGGCAAAATAGAAGTATGATTACTGTAAAGTTCTTATATGTGAAGTAGTAAACATTAATTGAAGGTACACTGTGGTAAATTAAAGACTTGTACATGAATGTTCACAGCAGCTTATGTATAATAGCCAAAAACTGAAACCAACTCAAATGATGAATGGATGAACAAATTGTGGTATATCAATACAATCAAATATTACTTGCAATAAAAAGAAATATATCAATACATGCCACAAAATAGATGAATCTCAAAATAATTACTCTAAAAGAAGCCAGACAAAAGAGACTACATAGTACATAATTACATCTATATAAAACTCTAGAAGATACTAACTAATCTATAGTGACAGAAAATAGGTAAATGGTTGCCTGTGGAAGGGGGTTCCGTAGCAGAGGCAAGAGAGATTACAAAGGGTCCAAAGAAACTTTGGGGAGTGATGGATATGTTGAATGTGGTGATGGTTCATAGATGTGTGTGTGTTCATGTGTCAAAATTTATTAAATTGTATACTTAGAATATGTGCAATTTATTATATGTAAATTATTCCCCAATAAAGCTGTTTAAAAACCAATTTTAGACTTATATTTAGGTTAAGAACAAAATTATTTAGACTACCTACAGTGCCTACAGTGTTCTGGCTCTACAGAGCACCAAAAAAAAAGACAAAAGCTAGAATCAGGGGTGGATTAACCAGTAAGCAAAGTACACACGAGCTTACTTGTGCTTACTTACTAATCTGCAGTGTTACAGATTAGTAAATAAGCACAAGTAAACCTGTGCATACCTTGTTCATTGGGTAATTCGTCCCTGGCTAGAACCAACAGATTATCTATAATTTATAAGGATTATAATGGTTTGTAAAGACCAATTTATCAAATACTTAATTAGAGGTAAAGGAACTGAGTGCCAAAGAGGTCCTACAGCTTTAGTGTCTTGCCCAAGGTCTTACAGCTAGTTCAGAGTGTACTAAATTGTAAGATCCACAAAGACAGTGTTTATTTAGGTCACCACATATCCCCAGTACCTAGTACAATGCCTGGGACATAGGAACTCAATAAATATTTGTTCCCCTGGAAAGAAAGGTAAAAAGGAAGATAAAAGGAGAGAAAACATCCCTTGCAATATGAAAGTTTTTTTGATTTGCCAATGTCTTCCACACAGATGAGAGGATTCAGCAGTGCCTTTAATATCATTAATACAAGAATAAATTATAATCCATGTTTTTTAGCTTATTGTATTTTTTTATATTCTAATGCTTAAAAATGTCTAACTCATGTTACCAATTATTAAACAAACAGGAGAATTAATAGAAGGAAAAAAACTTACCAAAAATTTCTCCATTTTTGGCATATTCTGTCACAAGGTACAACATATTTTTGGTCTCCATTACCTATTGATAAATAATTCCATATTAGTCTGGCAGGAAAGGATTGTAATTTCCAACAACATTTAATAAACAAAAAACCAAAAACCCATTGCTGTCGAGTCGATTCTGACTCACAGCAACCCTATAGGACGCAGTAGAACTGCTCCATAGGGTTTCCAAGGAGCGTCTGGTGGATTTGAACTGCCGACATTTTCGTTAGCAGCCGTAGCTTTAACCACTATGCCACCAGGATTTACCAACGTTTAATGGGGCTTCTAAATTAAAACTACTAATAAAAGAATTGAAGTTATGAACAATTCAGAAGCTGGCTAAATTCACAAGGCTGATAACATCCTTATGTTAACACTTTTGTGAACAATCTAAATCCCTGCTATTCTAAGTGTGGTAGATGAACTAGCAGCAGCCCCACCACCACTGCTCAGGAGTCCATTAGAAATGCAGAATCTCAATCTTGGCTCTCCCTCCCATTGATACAGTTCGTCCCAAAGGTCTCAGTGTGCTCTTAAATGTTAATAACTTCAGAAGTACAAATACTATGAAATTATAAAAACATCATTTGGAAGTTTAATTATTTAAACTTTTAATTTAAATTCTTCTACATTTACTTTGCTTTTTGCCTTTTGAACAGTAAATTTTTAATTTTTTAACTTTTTATGGTGATAGTTTCTGGATGACCCTTTCTCAGACCAGTGGATTTGCATAGGGGGACTACTTATTTGGACACTTTGACCACTTAATCTATTTCCATTAGATTCTTTCCTGTGGGGTCTTGTCAAAACTGTTATGTATGTATCAAAACCTCATTCTTAGGATGATCTTAAGGCTAGGATTACAAAACCTATTTCAGTCACTGAGCAGCAGTTGATAAAAGTTTTTAGAAAGTTCACAATCTACTAAAAAATATCTACCAGAGCTATGTGTAGCATAAGACAGTTGTTATGTTAAATTTTAACAACAAATTAATATTCAAAACATTTAAATAAAAAAAAGAAATGCAGAATCTCAGGCCCTAACCCAGCCCTGCTGAATCATAATTTACATTTTAACAAGATCCTCAGGTGATTTCTAGGCAAATTTAACTGAGAAGCACTAATATAGATAACAGGAGTTTTGAAGATTAACCTTCAACACCCCCTCACTGACTTTTATAGCTGTGTTATCATGGTAAACCCTGATTAAGAAAAGAATAACTGAGGAAAAGTGTTTAGTTTATCTGGCTTGTAACCTAGCTAATCTGGCACAATGTGATGTTCCTCCTGCAATACTTTAATATTGTTACAAAGTACCGTACAGGCAGTCCCCGGGGTACAAACACCCGATTTACAGGTAACTCATATTTCCCTTCAATGTTATGTAAATTTGCCTCACTTTGTAACTGTTGAATGAACCCCTACTTGGCAACAAACTCTTCATCACAATCACCGTCACTTGCTGCATGTGCAGGTTTTAAATCATTGAAAAGGCCTCGAGCCTTTTCTTGCACTAAACCAAACCCAAAACCCATTGCTGCCAAGTTGATTCTGACTCATAGCGGCCCCGTAGCACAGAGAAGAACTGCTCCATAGGGTTTCCAAGGCTGTAAATCTTTACGGAAGCAGACTGCCACATCTTTCTCACGCGGAGGCTGGTGGGCTTGAACCTCTGACCTTTTGGTTAGCAACCAAGTACTTTAACTACTGTGCCACCAGGGCTCCTTTCCTTGCACTAAAGGAAGGCTAAATAAGAACCATATACACCTGTTTGGACTTACCTACAGATTTCGACTTAAAGACACAGTTAGGAAAGCACCTCGTTCATAACCCGGGGACTGCCTGTAATTTTAAACCATTGTTTCTTCATAGCTCTATTGTTGTACGATTTTTTTAAATTATTTTTTTTCGGTTCAGAAAGAAAGTAAGTCATTGTCACAAATTTGATTTTTCAAACTATACTAAATACAGGTCAATTTAGAAAGGAAATAAATTTACACATTTAGGATGAGATTTTTAGACTGCTTCTCTATAATAGTCTATCTACCTTTTTACATATTAAAAAACCAGTCCTGTGGAGTTGATTTGACTCATGGTGACCCCGTGTCAGAGTAGAACTGTGCTCCACAAGGTTTTCAACAGCTAAGTTTTTGGAAGCAGATCGATCACCGGGCCTTTCTTCCGAAGCACCTCTAGCACATGCTAATTATGTAAAATTTCAACTGTTATCTACTGAAAGGCTAAAAACTAATTTTACTCTAAAATGTGAGTTTAGAATTACTCTTATCAGGCCAAAAAACTAAGAGCTACCCATAATATGGGCCTAAAAACAAGTCAAATAGTAAATCAACTTTAACTGATTATTTAGTTCAAATAAAGATAGAATTATCATGTGAATCATAGCAGTTTTATCCTTACTTTGGCTTATGGTTTATCAGAGACTTCCAAAGATATGATTCATTCTTGATAGTATCTTCTTTAGAAATTTAAAAATAAAATTAATAAATAAAAAAGCTTAAAGGCAGAAAGACTCTGACATAAATTTGACCCAGGAGGCCCTGTGTAATTCAGAACATTACAAAAGGTTTTGAGAGGCACACCACAGTCTTCCATTCTTAGCAGGTATATCATAAGCCTCCACATCTTTTTTTTTTCCCCACATCTTTTTAATTGCAAATTTCTATCAATAAAAAGTTGTTTAGCCAAATATATATGTGTGTATGCACGTATATATACATACACATATATGTATGTATAAATACACAGACATATACATGTGCCACTGTATAAATACACTATAAAAAGCACACAAAGATAAATTTTTAAAAATAAATACAATCAAAAGTTCTAATATTTTCTTCTTATACCCCAGGACATTTGTGCTAACCCCCTGGGGTGCACACAGTGATGTGCTAAAAAACTAGCTCTCTGAGAGGAAAAAAAAAAGGCCTTGATTTGTAGGCCGATTTCTGTGGTGTAAATGCTTCCACCATCGTTGATTTTGTGATGTTAATTGGCTTGCAAAGCTACTGAAAATTTAACAGCTGAGTCTCACACACCAATACAAGCAGAGTCCAGCACACCACTGGGTGCACATGTCCTACTTTGGAGATCAATTTCATAGGCTAGCACACTGTAACATTTCAGATTTTATAGTTTTCCAATGGAAAAATTCTACATATTAACAGAATTTTGTATCATATATATTATCATTTTTTAAGATAGATTACTCTTTAAAATTTTGAGAAAATCTTCCTTTCAAAAAACATGGCTTACACTTTAAATGGGTGATTTAATTTACATGAATTATATCTTAATGCTGATTAAAAAAAAAAATGGTTCATTTATTTTACCTGATAAAAAAACCCAAACAAAAATATAAGATTTGGTTCCAGGTTTTAAAAAGTTATTAGTACACTAACATTTTAGCCTTTATATTTCATAAAACATAAACAGAATTTTTTTTGAAATAAGCAAAACTGTCATAATGGTACCATCACCAAAATCCATCAGGTTTAAGCAGGGATCAAAAATTCACAAATGAAAACTTTTTAAATAAGTAACTTACAGTCTCAGAGACAACTTAAAATTAAGCTACTAATAGTTTTTGATTTCCTAATATTCTTATTTGAACATAGAAAAATGGATGTATTTAACTTAAATAAAAACACATAATTATCCTTCATTTATAGATAAAAACTAACATAAAAGAGAAACGTTTTGCTTCAAAATAGAGAATTGAGTGTGAAAAGCATGAAGAAGTGTAAGGCTAAAGCCATACCTGATAAAGTTTGATTATGTGAGGGTGGTCTAACATTTTCATTATTTGTACTTCTCGGTAGATTTTCTCAAGGTTCACTGCATCCAGCTGAGATTTATCTATTATTTTTATCGCCACCTGCATCCCAGAACACACACACAAAAAATACAATCAGTATACAACAGTTAATATTTACCAGTAATGAATCTTTTAAATAAATGAAATCTGAGATTTCACCTGTAAGCTCCTGTGACGATAAACAAACAAAAAAAAACAAAACAAACCCACTGCCCTTCAAGTCACTTCTGACTCACAGCGACCCACGATGTTCACTCACTCATTCATTCAACAAATATTTCTTAAACACCTACCGTGTATAAGGCTCTATGGTAGATTTTGTTTGGAAGTGTCTTTAATGTATTATGAAGAATACCTCTGCTAAGTTCTTTTAAAAAGACATATTTCTCTTTGAGTACAACTGTAATGCCTTTTACTCCATTTATAAACTGAAGATATAAACCTCAGTAGTCTCAACTAAAGTTATCATCCCACTGCAAAGTACCTATAAACAAATGATCAGCCATACAGAAGACAGCAAAGTCTTTTCTACTGTATTGAAATACTATTTTGCTAGAAAAGCGAGTGATAGGTTCCAAAGAATACAGACATATCTTTCTGGAAAAAAGCTGATTGTAAAGTATTAAAACTCATCTACGTGAAAAAATACCAACTGAATTAAATTTTGTTATAAAACACTGAAGTGCAAAACAAATGTTAGTAATTACACTAAGTTTTAACTCTCTTAAAAGATTTTGATTTCAGAAAATGTAGCCTCTTCCTTGTCATATCTATATAGGAACCCAAACCACTCCAAGGTTATTAACTTGAAGGAACTGCATTCGAAGGTGAATAATTAGGTAGTCAGAAATCAACACATTTTTTTCCCCACACAACTAAAAATAACTTTTTTATTTTTAATTAGTAGATATTTGGTTAGGAAAACAGACATTCTGATTTAAATAAAATTTTCAGACAGAGTAACTGGGAACCACTCAAAATTAATTATATTAAGTTCTGAACTGGGAACCACTCAAATTTAATTATAGTAAGTTCTGAAGAAACGCTTTCTAAAAAAGTACTTCACATTCTACCCATTTTAATAAATGAAGAAATCTTAGTAAAAAGACCAGACTTAATGGTCTGAGATTGGAGGGACCCGGAAGACATGGCCCCTGGACTCTGTTAGCCCAGAACTGAAACCATTCCCGAAGCCAACTCTTCAGACATAGATTAGACTGGACTATAAGACATAAAATGATACTTGCAAAGAGAGTGCTTCTTAGCTCAAGTAGATACATGAGACTAAATGCGCAGCTCCTGTCGGAGGCGAGATGAGAAGGCAAAAAGGGACAGGAACTAGTTGAATGGACATGGGAAATCCAGGGTGGAAAGGAGTGTGCTGCCACAGCATAGGGAGAGCAACTAGGGTCACAAAACAATGTGTGTATAAATTTTTGTATGAGAAACTAACTTGAACTGTAAACTTTCACTTAAAGCACAATAAAAAAAAAGAGAGAATTCTGAACATAATTTAGCCTAATGTTTTTGTTTCAGGATATATTTTAATAATATCAGTTATCCTATGTGGTATAACAGTTCGATGCTCCTAAAAGGTATCCAAGAAAATAAGACTCAACTTATCAATTCATTTAATTCCCTCAGTGTCTTGTTTATACAGTCGGGTGCTTCTTCTTCTTTACTTATGGTTGCTCTATCTTTTGTCATTATGTCCTAAAGCTCTACCGTAAAAGTTTATTTCTTACCTTTCTCTGTTTCTAGCTTGCTGTCTATGCTTGTTTCCTGGTTTGAATTAATTGTAATCCACAGAAGAACTCAAGCTTCCCAGGGGAAATCAGATAACTGTTATATAATGTGTAAAATTAGATTTATGTGCCTAAGAAGAAAGAGAATAGTTCCTCTCCTAGGCAGTAAAGTGCATCGGTTTTGTGATAACGATCTTCATTATGCTTGGTGGTGTTTTATTCATTTCCACATTCAAGATATTCTAAAAAGTAAAAGGTGCTAAACTTTGACTGCTAGATAAGCCAACTGACTGATACTGTACTTGCTATTAGGGGCATTACTGGACTGCCTCAAACCTAAAAAGATTAAAAGGGCTCCCCAATCCCCATTAAGAGTATAACAGAATACAATATTATGTTAGTTTGGGTAATTTTGGGTAAAAGCTGCCATATAAAAAAGTTAAGCATATACACGAATTTCCTTAACAATCCTTAGGAAGGTAACCATAAACATGCGTATTTTGAAGAAAATGTCTTGCCCTGTGATTTCTAGAGTGAGTCTAAATATCAGCCCCAAGAACTGGTGAGGAAGGAATCACGGTTTTCAAAATCTCAGTATGATTACCAGCATTAAGAACTATTTTTATTATATATAATAGTTTGAGTATCATATTCCATGTTAAAAGAAAAGGTTTGGGTAGTAAATGTGAATTAAAGCAAGGTATTACCAAGAGATATCTCCTTTTATACTCTTTTGGGACTTGGCCTGAAAACAATGAAAAATAAATAAACGAATTAAACTTTAATAATAATAATAAAAACTTGTAAACATCATTATTTAACTTTTCTCAATCTAGTCAACAACAAAAATTTTCAAATGACTAAATATTATAATTCTCTCTTCAATTTCATCTTGGGCCACAGTCTATACACATGGATCACAGACCTGTATGTTACCGTATTTTTTCGCAAATAACGCACACATTATACTTTTGCCAACCGAGCAACCTCTCTACCCCCGCTTTCCATAAGTGTGCTATGTTAATTTTTTTTACATGTTGCTTACTTCAACTGACACTAAGAAGACATAATTAAAGTATGAAATAAGCAGACCTAACATAACCTAATGGTTTCACTTAAGATGATCTGATAAGGTTTTCTCATTCAACGGTTGAGCAAATGCGCTATAATTGTCAACTTAAATTAATAGAAACAAACACACAGTTTGATTATTTATTTTCCAATTACTAGGGCACTACCAAACTCGATCCATGACTTCTTCGGCATGGCTTATTTCTTTATTATACAATTATAATCAAGAGTAACGTTTCTGGACTATCTTTATACACATAAGCAGAAGATTAAAGAAAATGAACAGAACAATAGGATTTACCCATAATATGGGAGGACTGGTGAACGAGGCTGAAATTCACTTCTGGAAATGTTACAAGACATGCGCAGTATACGCATGAGCGCACCATGTCAGAACTGTTTTAATTTCATCATTTCCACAGGTGCGCATGTTATTTACATGGGTGCGTTATTTGCGAAAACACAGTAATACCTTCCCTTTGTTTGTAGGGCTGCTATAAGAGGATTCTGCTTCTCTAAAGAAAAAGTAGAGCAGTATTAGCATGCTCCTTAAAACAGCTGAAGTAGTCAGACTGCTTTAACGAGTGGACCCTAAAATGTATAATTGTTCAAACACAGTAGTTTATTTGTTCTCATGTAGCAGAACCGGATGGGTGAAGAAGTTAGCCAGTGGTCCTTCTCCATGTAGCCATACTAGGTTCAAGGAGGCTTTGATATCTTTAACATGTGGCTCCATTACAGCCAGAGAGAAGAGGAAAGGAGTTAGAAGGAGCCCTCATGAGAGGCTTTAATAGGCTGTGTCTGTAAATGGCACATATTACTTCTGCTCACTCTACTAGTTAGAATTCTATCATGATCATGCCTAAATGCAAAGGAAGCCAAGAAACAGTCCCGCTGTAGGCCCAGGAAAAAGAAGGAACAGTGGATTTTTGATGATAAGCTAACAGTCTCTGCCATACTCCTCTAGGTAATTGCTTAATAATGGAGCTCTTTATCAAGTACGTCTAAGAAATATAATAAAGATGTTGGTAACTTTTACAAGTGCATGGTACTTTTTAATTAAAAAAAAGATACTTCAAAATATTTTATCTATTTCTCAACTCTGTGAAATAAACAGAATAAGCAGTATACCCATGAATTGATGAAAATGAGGTTCAAAGATGTTACATAATCTACAAAACTCTAGTGAATTAGGGGGGAGGAAAAAACCCAAGCCTTCTGACTCCAAGTTCAATCTTTTCACTATTTCAATGAATCTATTATTCACACATTTACTGAACACCTGTTGTGTGCCAGGAATTATGCCAGGGACACCATCATTCATTGAATTGTGTCTCCCAAAAATATGCGCATCAATCTGGCTAGGCCATGATTCCCAGTATTGTGTGATTGTCCACCGTTTTGTCATCTGATGTGCTTTTCCTATGTGTTGTAAATCCTATCACTATTATGGTAATGAGACAGATTAGGGGCAGTTATGTTGATGAGATCTATAAGATAAGATTGTCTTTTAAGACAATCTTTTGAGACATAAAAGAGAGAAGCAAGCATAGAGACAGCGGGACCTCATACTGCTAAGAAAGGAGCAGATCTCCTCCTTTGGACCCAGGGTTCCTGCGTGGAGAAGCTCCTAGTCCAGGGGAAGAATGATGAGAAAGATCTTCCTCCAGAGCCGAAAGAGAGAGAAAGCATTCCCCTGGAGCTAACGCCCTGGATTTGGACTTCTAGCCTACTAGACTGTGAGAAAATAAATTTCTCTTTGTTAAAGGCATCCACTTGTGCTATTTCTGTTACAGCAGCACTAGATGACTAAGACAGACACAGAAATGAATGAGATCTGATTCCTACCCTCAAGGAACTTCATGTTGTCATTGTGTGCCATCAAGTCAATTCTGACTCATAGCAACCTATATAACAGAGTAGAACTGCCCATGGGATTTCCTAGGCTGAAATCTTTACAGGAGCAGATCGTCAGGTCTTTTCTCCCACAGACCTGCTAGTGGGTTTGAACTGCCAACCTTTCAGTTAGCAGCCTAGTGCTTAACCACTGTGCCGCCGGTACTCCTAAAGGAACTTAATAGGTCTATGAGAACAAAACGAATACATTTTGGAAAACAAATTTTAATAACAACAAAAAACCCTGTATTTTGGAATTTTCCCAATTACGTACTGAAAGTCCCCAACTTACAAAAAGGTTGTGTTCCAATAATTCAGTTTTAAGGTAGCTATGAACTTAGATTTCTGGGAACCTACTCTCTGTATCCCTTCTACTTAATTCTCAATACGGTACCACGGAATAAAATGAACGTGGTCACGAGAAAGTCAAGCCAAGTCAAGAAAGCCAACAGAGCACTCTGTAAATTGAAGGATGCTTTTTTGTTGTTGTTCATCTAAATTATTATTTTACTTTCTAATTCCCAATTATATATGCGTTATCCCAAATAGAAAGCATATATAATATTTTATGTATTCTATAAACACATACTATTATTATATGTAATATATGAAATATACTTAATATATAAAATATTTATTTTCCAAATTCTCTTTAAAATGGTCATATTGTTTCATAAGATTTAAGCGTTAATTAAGAAGACTATACACTTCTGGGATCAAATTGACAACAGCAACTCAAAAGACCAGACAGGAACCTCAGGTGGCAGTGAGTTTATGTTAACGGGGTAGGAACAACTCAGAAAAGGAGGATGAGAATGGTTGCACAACTGAAGAATGCAATTAATGTTACTAAACCGTACATGTAGAAACTGTTGAATTGGTATACGTTACATATGTTTTGCTGTGTACATTCTCAACAACAAAATAAATTTTAGGGGAAAAAAAAAAGCCCATACGCAGAAAATGTTTCCAACAATGTTAAGTAAAAAAAAGAATACACACGAGTAACAACTATGTAAAATACATACTCACAAGGAGAGTTAGAAATTAAATGTAAAAGCAGAAATGAAAATAGTGTTGATAAAAGGAATTTTTTTAGTTTTTAAAATGTAATTTAATGTTAATATTATCCTGTCTGATAATTTTAGAAAAAAAAAATTTCACTTCTCAAAAATCCCATTTAAAGAATTAAAAATTTTTGTATGTGTGGAATTTAAAGAAACCACACGTACAAAAGTGGCTTTTGGGGATTTTATAAGGAAGTTACACAACAAGAGCTAGTCTTCTAATAACAAATCAGACGGGATTAACACACATTTGCTGCCTCTGATAATATTTGTTTCAGTGCTACTTTACTACTAGTATGTAAATTTTACACTGTCTGTCTGAAGTACCAAGTAGTATTATCTTGCCATACAATTAGATCTTTGAAATTAAAAAAATAAATGTATTTTTCAAGTTTATACATTAGAATGAGAACATATCATTTTATTAAAAATTGACTGAGTGGTCAATAAAGCAATGAAAGTCAGTAGTAAAAGTGACATGTAGTTCTCCAGTGACTTTCTCAGAATAAACAAATTAATTTTTTTCAACTTAAAAATTATCTTTTAAAATAAAACGATTTAAATAATAAAACAAATCCTCATCAAGACTTAATATGACTTTTACAAAGGTGGGTAGGACAAATTTCTAAATTAGGAAAACAGACTGGAGGAGAGGTAAATGTCACTATGCTTTTATATTCATAAAAATGGAACAAACTGAGAATGTTCAAGATCAAAAAAGGAGTAATTAAAAATAATCTCCTATCTTAAAATCAAATCAATAATAAAGACAACCCAATTTAAAAAACAGGCCTAATGACAAACAAGTAACTTACAAAAGACAAAAGGTTATAAAAAACTATGTAATCAAAGTAGTCAAAGAAACACAAATTAAAATAACAAAAAATATTATTTCCCCCTATCAAACCAGGAAATGTGCATTCTTCCTGGTGAAAACTAATGGGTACTCCTCTTCTGGAAAGCAATAGGGCATCTTGTACCAAAAGACTTAATAACATGCAAATTCTCTCACCATGAATTCCATGTCTACGAAATTAACCTGAAGAAATAATCAGATACAAGCATAAGGATATATGTACAGGAATACCCTATAAAGTGTTAAACTGGAAAGAGAGAGAAGTAACTTAAATGTTCAATAATTGGGAATTGATAAGGACAGGCATAGGCAAGAATACTATTTAACCATGCTTTAGACAGTTTTTAGAAAACATGGGGAAATGTTAATAACATATTAAGTAGAAAACAGAAATTATAAAACACCAGGTATATACAGATGACATAAATTTTATTACATACATAAAACAGACAAGTGACTAACTAGAGGGATATAAACCGTAATATTAACAGTGGTTATCTCTGTGTCTGGATGGTGAGATTAAGAATGTTTACTCTATTTCTGAGCTGCTTAAAAATGTCTACAATGAACATGCATAACTTTTGTAATGGGGGCATATAAATACTACGCTCATTTTAAAGAACTTAAAGTTTGGCATTGTTTCTCAGTTTAATTGATCTAGGATTCATCTCTTACTCCGCCTAAAGATTTTTTTAAAATGTTATTTAAAATGAACTTGTGATGATGTTTTCAATTATTTTAATTGTTTTTATTCTAATAATTCTCAAACTGGATATATGCGCTATTTCTCTTTGAAGGATGGGAAAGCATTTCCCACAAACAATCTGTATAAAGAAACTTTTACATAAATAATTTATTTCAAAAAGATAAATGTAGAAGGTAGGAGAGGTACGAGGTACACTAAAGGAAGGAGTATACCTTAATGAATTTTTGGAATCCATTTGGCTCCAAGGAAATGAATCTTCAATCAGCAATGAGCTATAAATTAAGTGCTATCATGTGAATCCAAAAAGAGAGTCCAATTTCAGTTATTTCCAAATAAATGTTTTCTTAATTGCCTGATGCTGAGATAAAGTTTTCCAGTAGATTTAAAATCAGAACGTATTAAAGTCTGTTGAAGTTTAAAATCTACAGAATATTAAAATTTATACAACTCTTATTTTGTATGTTTGCCCTCCCCATATCTGCAAAAAAAAAAAAAAGGGGGGGGGTGCGGTGGGGAGAGGTCAGAAAATTTTGAACAATATTTAACAGAATAATTGGCCAGACAGTACTTCTCTGTGGTGTCAAGAAACTAGAGAACAATTTCTAACAAGGCATGTATATATCATGACAAATATAATTTTTATTTTAATAAACAAATATCATTCATGGGCCTAGATATAATATTAGAGATTAACTTTTTAGGTAAAAAGTCAAGTTCTTCTGTTGCAGATAGTACAGCTGCTTTGTGAAATCTGAAATATTTCACAGCACAAGATTAATACCCAGACTACATAGAGGAGTCTTAAAATTTTAATGCAAAATATAAAATTCAAAGAAAGACAGGAAATGTATTAAAAGATAAATAAGTTATTTTTGTCAAGAAACACAGCAATCAGGATGGAATTACGCCCTTCTCTTGTTTCTACCCTTGCTATAAAAATGCAATTTTGATACTCTCAACTATTTTGGAAAGCTTTAAAAATTCTTACATTTTAAGGTAGTAGTTAAAGAATTATGACTAATTACAAAGGCTCTAAAATGTGCATAGAAAGCTTTTCAGTGAACAAAAGCAGTTTTTAGAATGTCCGTGATTGCAGTTTTGCATTCCAGGTTTTCTTAAGGATAAGAGAAGTTGCCTAACACCTACATGCCATTTTAATAAGGTAATTTTCAGAAACTCTGTTAAATATCTTTCAGATTCCAGGAAGCACAAATTTACATGCTCTTTAGTGAATCAGTACAAGAGGTATGGTGTTGAGTAAAACTCAGTAACCTGCCACAGAAAAGGTCTGAAAGTAATGAATGGTGGTTATCTCTGGGAGTTGATATTACAGGTGATTCATTTCTTCTTTTCCTCTATCTACACTTTCTAATTTTTCAATAATAAGCAAGATAGATTTGGCAATAAAAAATACATTATTCTTTAATGTAAAAAATAATACTTTCTTACTAAGTAATTTCCCTTCTAGGAATTTATCCCCAATCCCTCTACCCTCAAAATATTAAAAATGCAGATTCAGGGTTATATATACAAAACTGTTCACTTCAACACTATTTACTATAAGTGAAAACTGGATACTATTTAATATTCAATGGAATAATTAAGCAAAATAGGATTCAACCACAAAGTAAAATTCCATGCAGCAATTAAAAATGTTTTATAAAGTTATACATAACAAGCAAAATGTTTTGGCTATAATGATAAGCAGAAAAAAAGAATATAAGTTATATATGTGTACCAGGTAATCTCATCTATGGAAAAAAAGAGCATTAAAAAAAGACTAGAGAGAAATAGGTCTTAATGTTAATAATGGCTTATTCCCATTAGTGTAGGGATTATATATAAACTTTTTTGAGCACTATACTCTGGTACAGTGGTAAAGTGATCCACCAGTAGCTCCACGGGAGAAAGATTTGACATTCTGCTTCCGTAAAGATTCACAAACTTGGAAACCCTATGGGGTCACTATGAGTTGGAATCGACTCAAAGCAGTCGATTTTTTTTTTTTGTTTTGGTTTATTCTTCTTTACATTTGCTACAATAAGACCATATTTCTTTAATAATCAGAAAACAAAAAAATTAAGGACATAAGAGGCTTTTCTGGAATTTTACTTGAAAGACTAAAAAACAAAAAAACAGACAAACAAAAAACCCCCCAAAACTAGCTATACAATTAGCTAGAAGGAAAAACTTCTTTTCTGGTGTAGTTAATAAAAGACTACTCAAGGATACTCATGGAACAGCAAACTAACAACCACTACTGCCTAAAATAGTTTAACAGCCTTAATGCTGTTATTCTTTCCCATTATGCTAATTTTATAAAATTACCTTCTCTAATTCATAAACCACAAACCCATACTACAAAGCTTTTATTAACTATTACATTAGGAAGCTGGATTCCACCACCATCTGCCTTCCCTTTTGAGTGCAAAATTCATATAGAGATCTGACATAAGAATACTGCTTCAGATGATTAAGTAATTACATTTCTTAAACGGTGTTGGCTATTCGATAGGTTAGACCAATAAGAAGCTCTCTTTGTCTTACTTTTTTTTCTAAAAGGCAAACAGACTTGCATCTTCCAAGATCTGTAGAAAACACATCATATGGGGGGGGGGGATGATAATGATAGAGAACAGTAGATGGAGAAGAGCTAACTAGAAACAAAAAGGTCCAATTGTTTATCTATCATCTAGATGTTTAAACTAAGCCCTGAAATTTGCCTTGGGTTCAAACTTGGGAAAAAAGACCTCTAAATTTTAAAACACACAAATCTGTACTGATGTCAAAGCTTACCAAATTGAAGAAACTTTTATGAACATGATATTTTGCTGCTATTATTCTTTATACCATATTAATTGTTCTCACTGCAATTACTATAGTATACACCATAATGAGAACCTAAAGTAATTTAAAGTACAACTTTAAAGTATTCACTAGCCATCTTCTTTTTAGCATTTGAGGTAGCTGTTCTATTTACCAAAGACACACAAATATTTGTCCAGTGAATAAAGATAACAAATAATGCTTAAAAAACTCATTAATAACAAACGGTATGTATACTTTAAGAAACAATTGTATCTGTGCCCTTGCTAAACAATTCTTAATGTAAACTACCTATAAGAGTTCACAGAACAACTTTACAAAAGTTGGGATAAACAGGAACTATTCTGTTCAGTGATTACCTTGCCATTTCCCTCACCCCTTTCCACCTTATTGTTTGTTGCCATCAAGTCAGTTCTGACTCATGGCAACCAACCCCCCCATGTGTGTGCAAAGCATAACTGCTCCATAGAGTTTTCAAGGCTGTGACCTTTTGGAAGCAAACAGCCAAGTCTGTCGGGAGGGTGGGGGGTGGGTGGCGACGGTACACCAACCTTCCGGCTAGTAAACCCCCGCCAAAAAAACCGCTGCCGGCGAGTCCACTCCAACTCATAGCGATCCTAGTAATCCAGTGCTTAACCGTTTTTGCCGCCTAGGGACTTAATATATTGTCTCCAATCACACCAAATCACCACAAATACTCACACTCACTCATCTTAAAGTCACGTTTCTTTTTACATGTTAATTAATGGTACCTTCTTTTGAAAAGCAAAAGGGAGATGAGTTCTATAGACTAGAAATTTAGCTTTTAATAACACAATTTAACATCTGAGTGATCTTCCGTGATGTGACCTGTGTTTTGAATCACAAATGCATTAATCTCACTATATCTGATAGGCAAAAGATACTACTCCACAGTGCCCCCTAGCTCAGTAAGACTTATCAGTCTAAAAGGGACAGTTGGAATTGCTATGCTAGTCTCAAGAGTGTCAGCTCCACTCACCAAATCAGCCCGGTTGCCGTCAAGTCAATTCCAAATCAGCGAACCTAGACGACAGAGTAGAACTGCCCAACAGGGTTTCCAAGGGCGGCTGATGCATTCGAACTGCCGACCTTTTGGTTAGCAGCAGAACGCCACTAGGGCTCCAGCTCACTCAAGCAGCTACTAAATAGACAGTATCTGAATTTGACCTGATGAATAACAGCTGACCTAATTAAATCTTGTTACTAATACTGATAGGAGTTGATGAGCTCGGAATTCAACCACATAATTTAGTTCAAAAGCTCTAAAGAACCTCTTCATTGCACAATTTGATTATTTGACACTCACTGAGCAAGGTCTCATATAAAATTTAAGATGCCTTCTTTTCTACAGTTTAAGGGGAAATAATCAAAATCAACTCGACGGCAACCGGTTAGTACGGCATTACAGTATAGTTCTTTAGAGTAATGAAGCCAATTCCTTTTTTCATTTTTTAAAATGCTGAGGATCAGACTAAGCTACACAAAGATTTAGTAATTTCATTACCGCCACATTATAGACTCATTACAACCTAATCTAGATTGCTAACACTGGTAAATTTACTGAGAGGAAATTCTGTGACCTTAGTCCCGATGCTAAAAAACAAGACAAATTTACGATTAGCGGAAGAGGGCAAAAAGTGAAGATGATAAAATGACACATTCCCTTTCCTTTTGGAAACAAGCTCCTTCACATCAAGCGAAACTTCTAACAACAACAAAAGCTACAAAATTTACTCAACTTTTCAATGCCCTTCACCTTACATAAGACATTCTGAAAAAAGTCGTCTGGAAAGAGAACGTATATTAACTTTATTCCGCATTCAAGCTCCAATATATTTGTACTAAGGAAGGGGTGGGGGGACTGAATAGAGAAACGGATGAAACTCCAGTAGCAACTACAATAAAGCTGAGTAGAGTATGTCAAAAACACAAGGTTTCTAAAAGAATACCTTTGTTTCTACCTTTTCTCTAAGCTATTTAATTTGCACGTCTTAAAACAGAGACCCTGAGGAGAGCTGCTTGAGGCAGTGGAAGAAAGGGAGTGCGCTAGGTAAGCACAGAGACTTGTGAGAAAATATGTGCGGTGCATTAGAATGTGCAATGGAGGAGAGATGCTGGAGTCACCCTCAGGAAGCAGTTGAGGGGGTTAAGAGCAAAGAGGCAGAATCGTATGTGGTTTAAGGAACGTGTATTCATAGCCTTTAGCACACCTGATAAAGAGACAACTCTAGATAAGAAAGACCAACTCACCAATTGTGCAAATCTAGGTGACCATCTTAACCAGTTCTATTGTCTGGAGCATTAGATGGAAATGCTTCAGGCACGAGATCTAGTCAGTCTCACACCAAATCAGAGACACACTTGGGAAAACGAAGGGAGAGAAGATGCACAGTGACTGTCCCGGCATTCCCGGGCGCGGGGGTCCCTTCCTCGCTGGGCAGGGCAAGGACGCCGGGGTCCGCGGGGCCCGAGCGCAGGCGGTCCCCTCCTCGGGCTGCCGACGTCTCTCACCGCGCAGCCCAGGAGAGCGGAGACTTCCCCTCCCACCCCACCCCCAGCCGAAAGCAGGGAAGACGCGGAACTTGGGCTAGGGAGCGGAGGCCACAGACCCGGTCACGGCCCGGTGGGAGGCTCTGGGCGAGATTTCGTGTGGCCACCGGGGATGGCACGGGGGAAAGCAAAGCCCCGGGTGATCGGCTTTCCAACCAGACGACGCTCGAGTCCGGGAGACCGGGCCCCGATCCCTTCGGTGCTTCCCGACCCCCTGCAGCAACTGGGTCCTCGCAGTCCCGGGCCCGCTCGCCTCAGCTGGTGACCCGGCCTGCCGGGTCTCCCAGTCCCACCACAGCAACCGCCTCTTCAGTAAACAGCTCTGCTCCTGAACCCTCGCCTCGGACGCTCCCCCCTCTCCCCGGGCCGCACCTCCGTTTTGGTGATCCGGTGCCGCCCCAGCTTCACCACGGCGAAGTTGCCCTTGCCCAGCGTGCCCTCGATGTCGTAGAACCCCACCCGGACCGGCCCTCGCTGCAAGTGCCTCGGGCCATCCGCCATGACCATGCTGGGCCCCGCTGCTAGCACGGCGGACTGGAGCGCAGACGGGCGGCGGGCTGGAGGTCTCGGCTTCGGCGACAGCCGCTCCGCTCGCTCCGTGGCTCTTTCCCTCCCGCTCCGCAGGGCCCAGCCAGGCGCGCGCCGCCGCTGACGTGCACCGACGTCAGGGGGCCGGGGCAGGGAGGCGGGGGCGGGACCAGGCCTCAATTGGTCACCATGGCGACCGGAGCACCGCCGACGTCGGCAGCGGGAGGGGTGGGAAGGAGGGAGGCGAGCTGGGGAGGGGCTTGAGCCTGCCTGGCGCGTTCCTTCCGGGCTCCGCGCCCCCGCTCTCCCCACCGCCTCGCTCCTGCCAGGGGCGGGGTCATCGCCCAGCCCGCCCCGTTCCTCGGCCTCCTAGACGAAGGGCAAGAGCGAGCCCTGCAGGCGTTGTCGAGGGGTGCAGCGACCTGGATTCAGCTAAAAGTCAGCGTTCTCCGACCACCGGGGGACCTTCCCGCCAAAACCTGTCACCTATGAGTACATTGCGCCCTAAATTTGGCTGGGCAAAGAACTGTAGTTGAGCAATGCGCTGCTCACAGGGTCCTTTTTCTGCATTCCTTCCTCATCTTGCTTCCATGTAAATCCCTCCACATTTTGATGTTTCCTAGGAGTCATTCTGACAGCATGACAGAATGACAGAACTGAAGAGACCTTAGAAATCACTTAATCCAGGGTTTGGGGCTTCAAAGGGGCTTTGTTTGGGGCCTGGAGTCCCCTGACATGTATGTAAATTTTTGCTTATTTCAGCATGTCTCTGGGAGATGGGACCGTAGCTTTTATCAGATTCCCAAATGTTGTTGACCCCAAAAAGGTTAAATGTTTATCTAATCCAATTGTTTTTCATATAAAGAATAAGGCCCCAAAGAATGAAGAGAATTGCAAAAGTCATGCAGGTAAATGACCACACCAGTCTTGCATCTGGTGACTCAAGAGAACAGAAATGTTGTTGTTAGATGCCATTGAGTTGGTTCCGCCTCACAGCGACCCCATGCACAACAGAACGAAAACAGTATTGCGCCATCCTTACAATCGTTGTCATGCTTAAGCTCATTGTTGCAGCCACTGTGTCAATCCATCTCGTTGAGGGTCTTCCTCTTTTCCCTGACCCTCTACTTTACCAAGCATGATGTCCTTCTCCGGGGACTCATCCCTCCTGATAACATGTCTAAAGTATGTGAGACGTAGTCTCGCAATCCTTGATTCTAAGGAGCATTCTGGTGGTATTTCTTCCAAGACAGATTGTTCATTCTTTTGGCAGTATTCTTCGCCAACACCACAATTCAAAGGAGTCAATTCTTCTTCGGTCTTCCTTATTCATTGTCTAGCTTTCACGTGCATATGAGGCAATTGAAAACACCATGGCTTGGGTCAGGAGCACCTGATGTCTTTGCTTTTCAACACTTTAAAGAGACCTTTTGCAGCAGATTTGCCCAATACAATGCATCTTTTGATCTCGTGACTGCTGCTTCCATGGGTGTTGATTTCAAGTAAAATGAAATCCTTGACCACTTCAATCTTTTCTCCGTTTATCCTGATGTTGCTTATTGGTCCAGTTGTGACTTTTTTTTTTTGTATGTTGAGGTATAATTCATACTGAAGGCTGTGGTCTGTGATCTTCACCAGTAAGTGCTTCAAGTCCTCTTCCCTTTTAGAAAGCAAAGTTGTGTCATCTGCATATTGCAGGTTGTTAATGAGTCTTCCTCCAATCCTGATGCCCCGTTTTTTTCACATAGTCCAGCTTCTTGGATTATTTGCTCAGTACATAGACTGAGTAGGTTTGGTGAAAGGATACAATCCTGATGCACACCTTTCCTGACTTTAAACCACGTAGTATCCCCTTCTTCTGTTTGAACGACTGTCTCTTGATCTATGTACAGGTTCCTCATGAGCACAATTAAGTATTCTGGAATTCCCATTCTTTGCAATGTTATCCATAAGTTGTTATGATCCACACAGTCGAATGCCTTTGCATAGTCAATAAAACATAGGTAAACATCTTTCTGGTATTCTCTGCTTTCAGCCATGATCCATCTGATATCAGCAATGATATCCCTTGTTCCACTTCCTCTTCTGAATCCAGCTTGAGTTTCTGGCAGTTCCCTGTTGATATACTGCTGCAGCTGCTTCTGAATGATCTTCAGCAAAATTTTACTTGCGTGTGATATTAATCATAATTGTTCAACAATTTCTGCATTTGGTGGGATCATCTTTCTTGGGAATAGACATAAATATGGATCTCTTCCAGTCGATTGGCCAGGTAGCTATTTTCCAAATTTCTTGGCATAGACGAGTGAGCACTTCCAGTGCTGCATCCGTTTGTTGAAACACCTCAATTGGTATCCCATCAATTCCTGGAGCCTTGTGTTTTGCCAGAGCCTTTGGTGCAGCTTGGACTTCTTCCTTCGGTACCATCGGTTCCTGATCATATGCTGTCTCCTAAAATGGTTGAACATCAACCAATTCTTTTTGGTATAGTGATCTGTGTATTCCTTCCATCTTCTTTTGATGCTTCCTGCATCATTTAATATCTCCTCCATAGCATCCTTCAGTATTGCAACTTGAGGCCTGAATATTTTCTTCAGTTCTTTCAGCTTGAGAAATGCCAAGCATGTTCTTCCCTTTTGGTTTTCCATCTCCAGGTCTTTGCGCATGTCATTATAATACTTTACTCTGTCTTCTCGAGCTGCCCTTTGAAATCTTCTGTTCAATACTTTTACTTCATCATTTCTTCCTTTTGCTTTAGCTACTCGACGTACAAGAGCAAGTTTCAGGGTCTTTTCTGACATCCATTTTGGTCTTTCCTTTCTTTCCTGTCTTTTTAATGACCTCTTGCTTTCTTCATGTATGATGTCCTTGATGTCATTCCACAACTCGTCTGGTCTTTGATCATTAGTGTTCATCACATCAAATCTGTTCTTGAAATGGTCTCTAAATTCAGGTGGGATATACTCAAGGCTGTACTTTGGCTCTTGTGGACTTGTTCTAATTTTCTTCAGCTTTAATTTGAACTTGAATATGGGCAATTGATGGTCTGTTCCGCAGTCGGCCCCTGACCTTGTTCTAACTGATGATACTGAGCTTTTCCATTGTCTCTTTCCACAGATGTAGTCCATTTGATTCCTGTGTGTTCCATCTGGCAAGGTCCACGTGTATAGTTGCCATTTATGTTGGTGAAAAAGCTATTTGCAATGAAGTTGTTGGTCTTCCAAAATTCCATCGTGTGATGTCTGGTGTTCTTTCTATCACCAAGGCCATATTCTCCAACTACTGATCCTTCTTTTTGTTTCCAGCTTTCACATTTGAATCACCAGTAATTATCAATGCATCCTGATTGCATGTTTGATCAGTTTCAGACTGCAGAAGTTGGTAAAAATCTTCAGTTTCTTGGTCTTTGGCCTTAGTGGTTGGTGCGTAAGTTTGAATAATAGTCGTATTAACTGGTCTTCCTTGTAGGTGCATGGATATTATCCTATCACTGACAGCATTGTACTTCAGGATAGATCTTGAAATGTTCTTTTTGACGATGAATGCAACGCCATTCCTCTTCAAGTTGTTGTTCCCGGAGTAGTAGATCATATGATTGTTTGATTCAAAATGGCCAATACCAGCCCATTTCAGCTCACTAATGCCTAGGATATTGATGTTTATGCATTCTGTTGCATTTTCGACGACTTCCAATTTTCCTAGACCCATACTTCGTACATTCCATGTTTTGATTATTAATGGATGTTTGCAGCTGTTTCTTCTCATTTTGAGTTGTGCCACATCAGCAAATGAAGGTCCTGGATGCTTGATTCCATCCACGTCATTAAAGTCGACTGTACTCTGAGGAGGCAGCTCTTCCCTAGTCGTCTTTTGAGTGCCTTCCAACCTGAGAGGCCCATCTTCCGGTACTATATCAGACAGTATTCCGCTGCTATTCATAAGGTTTTCACTGGCTAATTCTTTCCGGAAGTATACCGCCAGATCCTTCTTCCTAGTCTGTCTTAGTCTGGAAGCTCAGCTGAAACCTGTCTGCCATGGGTGACCCTGCTGTATTTTAATACTGGTGGCATAGCTTCCAGCATCATAGCAACTTGCAAGCCCCAGACCTTGGTTTCTAAAATACCATTCTCCACTAAAAGGAACCAGACTCCTTGGAGAAATGGCTAATTCTAGGGCAGAGACAGGGAAAGTATAAAACGCGTTTGAAAGATCTTGTGCCAGAAAGCAAGGAGATTTTCAAAGAATGATGAAGACACATGAAAAGGAAACAGGAGCCAGCTCGAAGGGATCCCCACATGCCAAAGCTGGGACAATTCGAGTATCAGTAGTGAACAATGATAGAAATGGATTATGATACATTGAAAAAGAATCCATGAGTCCGTACGTATTCTTAAAAATTTAAACAAATAAAAACATATAAAGAGGGGAGCAGCAAAATCTCTTCTTTACAGTGAAATGCCAACTAATACATGTAAAAGGATTGGTGAAATCAGGAAACCACCATTTTGTACCAATTATAGTAATAGTCGATTCAGAAACAATTATCAGTAGATGCTAAAATCATTGGGTGAAAGTTTACTAGGGAACAGGATATTTACACAGTCTCAAAGTATTCCTCAAATTTCTTATTCATTAGCTAGTTGCTGTTGAGTTGATTCCAACTCAGGGTGACCCCATGTGTGTCAGAATAGAACTGTGCTCCACAGGGTTTTCAATGGCTGATTTTTCAGAAGTAGATCTCCAGATCTTTCTTCTGAGGCACCTTTGGGTGAACTTGAAACTTCAACCTTTCAATTAGCAGCTGAGTGTGTTAACCATTTGCACCACCCAGGGACTCCTCTTATTAATTACCAAGAGATAAAAAAGCTGCCTTTACCATGGAGGAATCTGATAGATACCACCCTAATCAAATGATCAAAGTTACCATTATCAGTTATTGGATACAATGGCGTTATGTACTTCCTGATGTGAGGTACTGAGGACACAGCATTTCTTACGTAGTATCCCTTACAAAAAAAAGCATATATGAATCTAAGTATGAAAAAACAATCAGAAAAAAATGCAAGTTGAGAAACACTGTACAAAACAACTGTACTGAACTTTAAAATTGTTGGTGTCATGAAAGACAAAGGAAGGCTAAGGAATTGTTAGAGATTTAAGGGATTAAAGAGACATGCCACTAAAGGCAACGTGTGAATCCTGGATTGGGAAAAAAATGCTATAAAGGAATTTTTTCAGGACAATTGCTGAAATTTGAATATGGATTGTATATTAGAATATATACACATATATAGCGTTATTTCAATTCACCACCTGTCTGTGACTTGGTCGTATTGTGGTGGTGCAGTGGGTAAGTGGTTGCTGTTAATTGAAAGGTCAGTTGCTCTGAGGGAGAAAGATGTGGCAGTCTGCGTCCATAAAGATTACAGACTTGGAAACTCTATGGGGCAGTTCTACTCTGTCCTGTAGGGTCACTATGAATCAGAATCAACTTGATGGCAATGGATTTGGATGATGCTGGAAGATATGCCACCGGTGTTTCAAATACCAGCAGAGTCACCCATAGTAGAAAGATTTCACTGGAGTTTCCAGACTAAGAGATAGACTAGTAAAATGAGCTACTTCAAAAATTAGCTAAAGAAAACGTTATGGATCACAGCAGAACATTGTCCAAATTGCTTGCTTTGGACATGTCATCAGGAGGGGTCAATTGCTGGAGGAGGACATCATGTTTGGTGAAGTAGAGGGTCCGTGAGGACATGGGACATCCTCAGTAAGATGCATTGGCACAATAGCCATAACAATGGACTCAGAATGCTGTCGATTGTGAGAATGATTCTGGACTGGGCAATGTTTCCTTCCATTCTACGTAAGGTTGCCATGAGTCTACTGGATTTGAGGATAGTAACAACAACAAAGTTTTTTCAGTGTTAAACTTCTTGAATGTTATAATTGTAGGGTGATTATATTTGACAGTATCCTTATTAAGAGATACACACTGAAGTCTTTAGGGATAGAAGTTTTTATGCATGCAACTTACTCTCAAAAGATTTAACAAAGCTGTCTAGATAGGTAAGACAAATGTGACAACATGTTAGCAAATTGGTAAATCTAGATAAAGGGTATATGGCAGTTCATTGTATTGTTCTCTCAACTTTTCTGTAGTTTTTATTTTTAAAATGAAAATTAATATATATGTGTGGGTATGTATATATATTGTTTTTAGCTGTCATGTTTTTCTTTTTTTTTTTTTTAGTGCAAGATGTAATTGGCTCTTGGGCCCTACACCTGCTTTCTGTGCTTCTATCCTTCACTCTCTCCAAGCAATACCTTATTCTACTGTGAGTTATGTTGTTTGCAAAAGGTAGGAGAGAAGTGGGAAATGCTGTAAGGCTGATCAGATTTCTGGATTGATGGAAGTGGACTATGATGTCTCCCCTAACTAGACGAGGAGGGAACATAGGTACCCCAGTTCAAAAGTAGTTGCCATATACATTTTGCCAGTTAGATTAATATTTCTTAATTGTTCTGGCAGTGGGTTCCTTTGGAATGCTGATGAAAAGCCAGTTACTCTAGACCCTGAGACCCAATAGGGTTAAAAACCTCTTCTTTTAAAGTATGTATTTTGAGAAGGAGTTAAGACTCTTTTCTGATTATTTTCATCAGATAACTGGGCCAATTACCTGCTTGCACAATCAGGGAATAAGACTTGATTTGGGGCCTAGAAGAAGGGGAAGGATGGCAGGGAGTATCAAAATGATTTTGGAAAACCAGAGTTCAGTGTGAGAGCGCTGGTGTCTAGAGGTCAGAGAAAAGGAGACAAGAGATGGGAGAGAGTTAGGAGGGGCTATGCCAAAAATAAACCTTGCACACTTGGAAATGTTGCGGGTATGTCACTGAAAATTACTGGTAGGTTGTAAATGTGCCCCTGAAGAAATATATGTGTACTAATTTAGAATACTTCCACCTTAGCTTCCATGATTCAGCTCTATTTCCTCGATCCAAAAGACCTACTTCTCCCACTCTAATTTCAACCCTGTATGTGTTTTTGCTTCAAATTAATCGCTAACTATATACATTTTAGAAGTCCCTGGGTGGTGCGAATGGTTAAGCACTTAGTATTAACCGAAAAGTTGGTGGTTCCAACCCATCCAGAGGCGCCTCAGAAGAAAGACCTGATGATCTGCTTCTGAAAGTTCACAGCCTTGAAAATCCGATGAAGCACAGTTCTACTCTTCAATACTTGGGGTCACCATGAGTTGGAATCAACTTGAGGGCAACTGGTTTGGTTTTTGGTTTATATACATTTTAGCAATTATTAATATTATCCAACTCCGCTTTTCTCTCCTCTCTCTCTCACACACACACATACACACGCGTGCAGGAAATGAACAAAAGAGAAGCGGGATAAGGAGAAGGAAAGAAAGGCTACATACAATCCCCATAGCTTTCACCTCCAGTTTTAGCATCAGTGCGGTAGAGCACTCTATTCACCAGATTTCCTATTTGCTTGACCTTTAAAATGCAATATTCCCAATGATAGCTGTGAGTCTACTATATGTGCCACTGAGTTGAAAAGAAAATGTTAACATAACATTTAAAAGGCAAAAGGGTGTGCAAATATAAAGCATTAAGAAAGATGGTGAGAGACTGAGATAAGAATTAATTCTATAAAATAGTTATCTGAGAGTAAAGTGGTTTGAGGCGAGGAGTTAGCAAAGAGATCATAAAAGAGTGATCTGAAACGCGAGGACGGAAAACATCATGGCTCACAGTGCTGAGCATATTTTGCTGAAGCAGACAGCCTTTGAACTTGAAAAGCAAGACATGTACCGTTTGTTTCCTTGATCATGAACTGCGTCTGCATTTTTACTGTCTTATCATTTCAGGACTGAATGCAAGTCAATACGCCAGTAGACTCTGGTCTTGATTTAGATTTAGTTCAAATCGAAAACTAGTGAAATCTTTTGAGATGACTTTGCTTAGAAAAAATAGATTACAAAGCTGGAGTGAATAGTTTACATATTACAAAAGGCGTAAAGTAGATGAGAAAATTCAAATCACTGATCCATGCCAATTACAAGTGCTTCTATATACAATGAGAAGCCCTGGTGGCACAATGGTTAACCACCTGGCTGCTAACCAAAAGGTTAGCAGTTCAAACAGCAGCCACTCCGCAGGAGACTGATGTGGCAGTCTGTTTCCATAAAGATTTACGGCCTTGGAAACCCTATGACACAGTTTTACTCTTTCCTATTGGGTCACTATGAGTCGGAATTGACTTGATGGCAATGAGTTTTTCTATATAAAATATAGGCATTCCTGAAATCAGCATTAATCAGTCATTTAAATATGTGGATGCCATTATGTTTAAGGTACTACTAGGAAATAAGCTAGAGGATTGAGATTTGCTATGGATTGAATTGTGTCCCCCCAAAATATGTGTTGTAAATCCTAAACTCTATGCCTGTGGTTATAATCCCATTTGGGAATGGGTTGTCTTTGTTATGTTAATGACACAGGATTAATGTAGGGTGTGTCTTAAATCAATCCCTTTTGAGATATAAAAGAGATTAAACAAGCAAGTGAGAGAAACAGAGGTGTGGAAAGAAGTGTGCCAAGCCACATGAAGATCTCCAAGGAAGCAGAAGCTGAAAGACAAGGACCTTCCGCCAGAGGCAACAGAGAGAAAGACTTCCCTAGAGCCAGCACTGTGAATTTGGACTTCTAGCCTCCTAAACTGTGAAAAAATAAAATTCTCTTTGTTAAAGCCATCCACTTGTGGTGTTTCTGTTTTAGTAGCCCCACATATCTAAGACAAGATTGTTTAAAGAAAACTTTCTTTGGGTCTTTTAAAGGATAAGTAACCATGCCGTGGTTTTAGTTGATATAAGTTTAGTTTTATCTGTGATGGATATTCTCCAAATGAAGAACGTGATTCTCTCTAAACATTGAAAATAATTTCAAAATTTCTGTATCTCCTCCCAGATGACAAATTTTCTTAGAATCTTGTATTTGAAGGGTATCTGACATAGATTGACATATAAATCCATTTTCCCATCTGACACAGAAATTTCTACACCCTTGACAGGTGCCATCAAGCCTCTGCGTCCTGCAGGAACCTAATTTATTGTGAGATAGGTTGCATTAGTAGAAGAAGCTTCCTCATATTGGCTTCATGCATACTTCTCTCTAACTTCTGCCCGTAGATCTTAGTTCTTTTCTCTGGTACAAGACAAACATCCATATACCCATTGTCATATTCTTTCTTCAGATCTCCAGGCAAAACATTCTCAACTTCACTGTGTAAACTATGTTTCCAGCCCTCTACCTTTTTTTATTCGTGCTGCTCTGGACTCTTGCTGAAAGCAAACAGGACTTGAAGTACTTACTGATGAAGATCAAAGACCACAGCCTTCAGTATGCATTACACCTGAACATAAAGAAAACAAAAATCCTCACAACTGGCAGTGTTTCGTTCTGTTGTATGTGAGGTTGCTATGGCACACCTAACAACAACAACAACAAAACTCTGGATTCTGGTTTGTCAATGTTTCTTTCAAAGTATTGTTCCAAAAACTGACTGCGAGATTCCAGATGTAGTCTCAGCAGTGCAGAATACTAACTACCGACCAGTTCCTTCTTTGATCCAGACACTTGACTCATACTAACTTAACTGAAGGTTGTCTTAGTTTTCTTTTTAGCAACCACAGCTCACAGTTAAGACTTTTTGTTGTTAAATGCTGTGGCATCAGCTCTGACTCATGGAAGACCAGCTAAAACCCTTGGTTTTTTTTTTTTAAATAATAAGTATTATTGCCTTAGGTCACCCTCATCATTTCTTGGGAAACTGATTTTTTTAAAAAATATAAGTGGAAATTCTGATGATTAAAATGTCATCTTGTTGATTTTTGCTCAGCATTCCAGATAATAGAATCATTTTGATTCTCTGCTCTGCCATCTATCATATTACCTAATTTTTAGTTTTCTGAACTGTGTGAAAATTCTACCACCATGCCTTCTGCATTTTTGTTGTAGCCATTATTCTCAGTATCACCACTGCTAGTAGAGTGCGAGGCTCATAGTAGCTTGTAAGTGTTGATTGATAGACTGGTAAATAGGGCAGAGCCTGGACCAGAGTTCTAGAGCTTGCCACTTGACACCTCCTGGTTTGACTTCCGACAATTTCCTAGTCAATACTCATTTGATTTGATTTTTCAGACAACCGTGAGTTATGGGACGATTCTCTATCCATGCTGCTAGAATTAGGTTTTAAAGAGCCTCCTGGACATCCTAATACCAATATTTCAATTTGTAAGCTATTCAACTCTCAGTTACTTTCCTCTTAGTGCATTTCTGTTATTGAAGTATTTTACTAACCTTTCCCTACCCCATCCCCCTCAATGAAGTAGTTTACTTCTTTGAGGGTAAGGATCATATCTTAGTCATTTTTGAAATACTTAAACTTTTTAGCAGAATTTAACAAACGAAATTTAGTTTGACATTTATTGCATTCAGGGTAGACATTGGGAGTGTAAACATGAATAAGACACAGTCCTTGCCCTTGAGAAATTCCTGGTTTAGAGTGTGAGCTCTAAAATCTGACTTTGTAAGTGTGAACCGTGACTCTACCACTTGCTATCTGGTGACCTTGGGAAAGTTGCTTAACTTCTCCCTGCCTTAGTTTCTCATTACTGTTCATGGCTAATAATAGCATTTACCTTAGAGGATTATTTTGAGGGAGTAGACACATAAACAGATACTTTTAATGTAATGTGTTGAGAGCTAAGACAAGAAGTTTGCCCAAGGAGCACAGAGGAGTGATACTAAGCTCAATTTAAAGGTTTTCAGGGGAGACTTCCAAAAGATTAAACCTGAGAAGAGTTGTAAAGGCCTAATAAGAGTTATCCAGGTAAAGAAAGGTTGGATGAGCATCAAAAGAAGAAGAAATAGCATGAGCAACAGTCCTGAAGTAGGAGGATGCCTGATGTGCTCAGGTAAGTACCATCAGTGGTGAACATCTAGACTCAGTGTTGAGAGCGACCACAGATAAAACAGAAAGAAACATGGAGACCACGTCATGGAGGGCTCCTTCTTCCCCTTCCAGCATGATTGCTGCTCCTAAACCCTTCCGTAGAGAAATTCTGAAGCTGCACCTGGGTAGGAAGCTGCTGAAGTGATGGACTTCTACAATAGCATTGATAAACAGATGTAAAGGATGGGAGGGAGGGAGATGTTGTAGATTATTCCTGGGCTTTTAACAGGAATGAACAGATGCAATCCGTTGCTGAGAGCTTACCATGTGTCATTTACTTGGCTGGGCACTGAACATACAAAAAAACTAAAACCAAACATGTTTTTGTCAAGTTGATTCCGACTCATAGCAACCCTATAGGACAGCATAGAACCGCCCCATAGTGTTTCCAAGGAGCTGCTGGTGGATTGGAACTGCTGTCCTTTTGGTTAGCAGTAGAGCTCTTAACCACTGCACCACCAGAGCTCCAACATACGAAGGTGGATAGAACATGGTCCCAGTCCTCAAAGATCATATAATCTATTTCATGCAGACACTTAGCCCCTATTTCTCTACTACATAAAGATATTGTGAAAGATTGTTAAATAACTTACTGAAACCAACATACGTCTGTGCACTGCAGTGAAATGAGTTGTGCTAGAAGTCAAATGTTCCACACTGCCATTCATGTGCACTCTGTGTGCATGAGTATCTGGATACATAATTCTGGAGCTTGGGAGACAGATCTAGGCTGGAAATTTAGAGACTGCTAGTCCTGGTAGTTGATGTCATGGATGTGGATGGTATCACTCAATGGAGTTTGAAGAGTAAAAGAAGGCAGAATCCTACAGTGTCCCTCCAGCACTTAAGGGAGTGAGCTAATAAAGAGAGGTATCCCCTTCCCCTCAAGGAGAGTCCAGAGAAGTAGAAGCAGAATTGATATAAAGAGAAAAGTGTCTTATAAATCTAGGGGAAAGAGAACTTAAAGGAGAGATATTTCAAGAAGGAGGAAGTACTTTCAATCACTGTAAAGACGTCAAGCAAGATGAAGATTTGTCATAAAGGGGAAATTGATGATCTTTGCAGAGGTTTTCTGTGAAGTGCTGGGGGTGGAAGCCAAACTGGAATGAGTGGGAAGTAGTAAGGAAAAGTGACAGTAGACTGTTCTTTCAAGAAACTTGTATATGAAGGAAAAAAGATAAAAGGGGATGTAGAGTCTAGTGATGTTTGGGGAGGTTTTTTTTTGTTTTTCCCCAATTGGTAGAGAGTTGAGCATTTTTGGAAAGAATCAGAAGAGGGAATGGTTGAAATAAAAGTGATTAGAGGTCATCTGTAGAGGGCAACAGAATCCAGAACACAAGGGACTATTTGGCCAGGAGGTGAAATGCTTCCTTTATTCTAATGTGGGAGAAGGAGGCAAAGGCAGCTTTGGCTGAAGTTAGGTGGGCAGTTGGCAGTGCTAGAGGTTTACCCTTGGCATGTATTTCTTCTATGAAATAGGAAACAGATTATCTGCAGAGAGTGTGAGTGGAGGAGTAGGAGGCTTTAGATGAATTGTGAAGGTGTGAAAACTACCATGAGAATGGGAGAGGAAATTGATTAGGGCACATTGAAAATTTACTAGGCAACAAGAAGGTTTGATTGAGGTGGGGGAAACCATGATTGTTAGAAATACCAATCTGCATGTTCATGGAACTTTTTGCAGCAATGTTTGGTAGCCTGTATACAACTTCAGAGAAGGCTGAGTGTTGGACTGATACAGAGCTGGATTTTCCTGGGTGGATCCTATAGAATACCAAAGGGGCAAGAAAGCTGAGGATTCAGGAAGTCAGTGAAGATAAGAATGGGCTGAGTCGGAGGATGGGGGTGAAGTGGAGGCTGCTAGAGTTTGGAGCATAAATGAGATGACAATGAGGGCATAAAAGATCTTGAAAAGCAATCATATTCTATTCTGGCATATTTGAGTTAGAGGTTGTTCTAGGTGATGATGAGGTCCAGGGTGATATCCTCAAGAATGACTGATTAAAGTGAAGAAGAGAGATCTCTCCCAGATTATTCCCAATACCTATTATTCCCAATACCTACTGCAATGCTTGCAACATAAGAAATCCTCAATATATATTTGTTCAACAAATGAATAAAAATGCTTTATTTTCTGCTTCCCAGTGGACTACACCAATTTCTCCCTTTCCCACATATTTCATTAGTTAATTTCAATTATGGTAAGTGCTATAAATGAAAAGTACTGCATGCTATGAGACTGCATAACAGGGAATCCGGATCTAGTTGGGGTTAGGGGATGGTTAACAGGTTTCCTCAAAGAAGTGACATTTAAGGTGAGATCTGAAGAATCAGGAGTTAACCAAGCGATGAGATGCGGGGAGAGTCTTACCAGCAATTTCTAAATGTATTGAGGTGGGAAGAAGCTGAGAGTGCTCCAGGTGGATTGAATGAGGGAAGAAGAGGGATGGGGCTAAAGGAGAATGTTGGAGCCACGTTGTATGAGATCCTATACATTTCCTACATCATGGAGTACATTTTGACCTATAAGACTTGGGGTGATAAAAATTGACTTAACTGTTGTTGTTGTTGACTTATAAGCACTGATAGGAATTACAGTATTATTATGGGTGTGTGATTCTACACAGTGAGATTTAAAAGCTGAAATATTATATTTGTCTAAAATGTCTCTTCCAGTAGCCTGCTACTTCCTTTCTGCAGAGCCTAAAGTGCAATTATTCCTCTGGATTAAATAAAGCAGAGGTGATAGCCTTCCAAAAATCACTATTAAAATGTACTTCGGTTACCTGGAGAGAAAATCTCTAGACCTCCTTCCTCTTTGCTATCCTAAATTTTTCCCATTAGCTTTATGATTGGGTTAATTCAATATTTGCATTGTTGAAGGACCCCTGGTGGCGCAGTGGTTAAGTGCTTGGCTGCTACCTGAAAGGTTGGAGGTTTGAACTCACCAGCCGCTCTGCGGGAGAAATACGTGACAGCCTGCTTCTGTAAAGATTACACAGCCTTGGAAACCCTATGGGGCAATTCTACTCTGTCCTGTAAGGTCACTATGAGTTGGAATCAACTTGATGGCAATGGATCGTTAGTCACTGTTGAGTCAGCTCCAACTCCTGGCGACCTTTTGTATAACAGAATGAAGCATTGCCCAGTCCTGTGCCTTTGTATAGGAAACAGATAAGCTTCAACTAATGAAACGTGAAGAAGGCAAGATATAGAGCAGAGACCTTTGCCTGTTGATGGAGAAGGGAAGCTCAGGTAAGTGAGCATCTGAATGGAGATTTTGAATCTTGGGCTGTCCTGCTGCAGCTATAGGCCTCAGGAAATATTTATTTCACGATTTTGTCTATTATAAACCTATGTAAGACGTGTTTTAGATCCAGGTCATCCAATTTCACCAAGGTAGAAAATTAGCATGAGCTGGCTGCCTATTCCAAGATCATGCTTGGAGGAACCATGGAGAAAAACCATCATGAAATTAGGAATAACAGGGGAAAAAAAGGGAAATTCATGACCCGAAGAAAGCCTCTTTTGAAATGGTGTGTATGTGTTTGTGTGTGCATGTGTGTATCTGCAACCTAAGACAGGTGCTACTGGAAGAATTAGCAGCGTAGGCTCAGACTATTAGTGAAGTGTCTACAAGGATAAAACACAGGGCAGAACAGAAACCAGAATTGTGGAAAACTGATAGGAATTGACTGACCTTAACCCTACCCTGCTGCCTCCAACCCCTAAACCAAAAAGCCAAATCCGTTGCTGTTGAGTCAATTCTGACTCACAGGGACCCTATAGGACAGACTAGAACTGCCTCATAGGGTTTCCAAGGCTGTGAATCTTTATGGAAGCAGACTGCCGCATCTTTCTCCTACGGAGCGGCTGGTGGGTTTGAACCGCCAACCTTTTGGTTAGCAGCTGAGCATTTAACCACTGTACCATGAGGGCTCCTCTTCAGCCCCTAGGGCTAAAGAATTACAATCTAGACCTACCTCTTCTCCAGTCTTCTTCTCCTTGGAGAGGATGAGGCATAAGGAAGGTGAGGACTTAAGGTAGGGCCCCACCTGAAGAGTTGCCCGGTGGCCTGAGTGATTAATTATGGTAGTCTGGTGCTGGGAGCTCTCCGCCCTAGTGCTTGTCCCTTCTCCTCTCCTTGAGCCCATTGGCTGTTGACACAGACTGTGATCTGGCCTTTGGTCTTTTCCCATTACAAATTCTCACACAAAATGGCCAATTGCATCAGAGGAATATAAACTCATAGGCCAAAGTAATGAGACATCTCAGGAGCACAAGTACTTCAAAAGAAAACAACAATCTGGATTACAGATGCCACCAGAAGCAAATATATTAGATCAGAGGGTTAACAAATATAAAATAAACATAATAAACAATTAATGAAGAAATCATAAAAAGAGGAAACATTAGGCATGAAAAATATGTAGTAGTAGAAATAAAGAACACAACGCATGAGACAGATAGTGAAATCAGCCAAAAAACCAAATTACTGAGCTGGAAGATCAGATTAAGCAACTCTTCTAGAAGGAAGTAAGGAAGAATAAAGAAAAAGAATATATAAAATTTAAGGGATAACGAAATATAATTGGAACTCCCACTGCAGATAATAGGAGTGTCAGAAGGAGAAAAAATAGAAATGGAGAAGAGGAAATATTTGAAGAAATATGGAAATAAGATTTTCAGAATTAAAGAATACCAAAGAAGAAAGATAAGAGAAATATAACCCTGGCAATATTACAATGAAATTTAAGTATACCACAGGCAACGATAAAATTCTAGAGTTTCAAAAGTGATAGAGCAGATTAACTATAAAGGAAAAAGAATCATAATGATCTCAGGCTTCTCAAGAGCAACAAGAAGACAAAGGGATAATATTTTTAAAGTATTGAAAAGATAAAAGACCTCTGAATCATTTTATACCTAGTCAAATTGTCATTAAAATGTGAGGGTATAATAACATTATTTTCAGGCATACCAGGCCTCAGAAAGTTTGTCACACAAAGACCCATATTGAAAACAGTATTGGAAAAAGTACTCAAACAAATCCAGGAGATGCTGCTAGAGATGTGTGAAGTAAAGTTAATTAAATACCTGGATAAACTTTGGTGTTGTCTTTCAAAAAATGGTAAACACCAAAGAAAAGAAAATGAGAAAGTATGTCCACAATAACCTAGACTTAAATTCTAGACAATATCAAAGGATATCTTTAAGGGACACTCTTTAAGATAGAAAAAACAAAATTAAAAGAACGAATTACTTTAAAGAAAGTAAAAAGAAGAAGATGATAAAAATAATAGCCAAATTAATGAAATAGAAAACAAAATATAATACAGAAGATCAACAGAGCCAAGAGTTGGTTCTTTAAGAAAACTAATAAAATAGACAAGCCCACTGCAAGCATAATCAAGGATAAAAAGAAAATTAATTAAAAAAACTAGTATTCTCTTATCATCTTTTAACCTCAACTTTATCTGTAGGTATACCCATTTTGTTGTTCATAATGTTGTCTCCACATTATACAAACACATTTGAAAATAGACGAAATGGACAAATTCCTAGAAAGATATAACCTAAAAAAACTGACTTAAGAAGAAATAGAAGACCTTAACAGTGCTATAACTGTTAAAGAAATTGAAACAATAGTTTGAAAATCATCTCACAAATAAAGTGTCAGGGCCAGGTGGCTTTATAAGCAAGTGTCTTAGTTTGTTAGTGCTGCTGTAACACAAATACCACAAATGCGTTACTTTAAAGAACAGAAATTTATTTTCTCACAATTCCGAAGGCTAAATATCCAAATTAGAGTCTCGGCTGTGTTGATTTCTTCCTTGCCTGGGGCATTACTTCTTTGGTTCCTTGGTGTTCCTTGGCTTGTAGACAATCCTCAGATGATGTCTGTCCTCCCTTGTGTATATCTCTGTGTCTCTTCTGGTCTTCTTGTAACTCAGGAGAGATTAGATTTATGATCCACCCTCACTGATACTGTCTCATTAACACAACAAAAGAAAAATCCTATTTCCAAAAGGGATTACATCCACAGGTATAAGGGCCAGGAATTCAACACATATTTTTGGGGGACACAGTTCAATCCATAACAGCAAGTTGCAACAAACTTTCAAGGAACATATAACACTAAATTTATTATAGATTATTTCAGAGAGTAAAAAGATTCATTTATGAGACCAGTATAATTTTGATCCCCTAACAAGACAAGAATAGTGTGAGAAAGGAAAGTAATAGATCTGTTTCACACAGGAACATAGGGGCAGAAATCCTAAGCAAAATATTGGCAAACTAAATCCAACAGGGTACACGAAGTAAAGTATACCAGGACCAAGTGGGGTTTATCCCAGCAACGCAACTGTGGTTTAATATTGGAAAATCTATACGTGTAATTTGGAGCCCTGATGGTGCAGTGGTTAAGAACTCAGCTGCAAACCAAAAGGATTCCACAGTTTGAATCCTCCAGCTGCTCCTTGGAAGCCCTATGGGCAGTTCTACTCTGTCCTGTAGGGTCGTCGTGAGTCAGAATCAAGTCGACAGCAACGGGTATACATGTAATTCACAACATTAACCCAAACAGCCTCATTTCTGGTTTCTCACTTCTTTCAAGAACACCAAACGTGAAGCTCATGCCCCCTCTACTGGTTAGCAACATTTTGTCATAAATGTCTTTGTAAACAGGACTCCATCCTTGTGTGTAAAGATAATTTGGTATTTATTTTTACTGCCCTGATTTTTTTTTTGGAGGGGAGAGTTGGCAGTGAGAAAGAGAAAGAGAGAGGAGGACATATGCATATGTTTTGTGAAGAAGGCAAAATGTCTTCACGAACCTGCCTTGTGAGCAGATGCCATATAACTTACATGAAAACTTTGGGGGAAGAATACCTAAGATGTGGAAGTTACCTTTAGGGGCAGCATCTTCAGCCTTTGCTTTATAGCAAAAAAAAAAAAAAAAAAAGTTAATTTTCTTCAACTCATCATCAAATTAAATTTATTAGGTATTTTCATAGACCTCTGTCATATTGGGTGTATCTCTATCTCCTTTCCCTTGAAGGAGTGTTCTCTTCTCCTTCCTGTGTTTATATGTCAAATCTATTCATCAGAGTAAAATGAGGACCTCTGAGGACAGAGATCACATCTAATTTTCTGTCAGGTTCGGTCCCCAGCCCCCAAATAGTGCACACCGCATGGTAAATAACAATTATGCTACTTAGCTACCCCTCTCAAATTGCCATGTAAGAACAAAACATCCCCATCGACTACCCTAAGGAAATCCAAATCAAAAGGATGAAAGAGGATGTTGACCACTCACCAGAAGACTAAACATAGTAATTTTATTGTTGTGCCCATAATCATCCTTTGACCAGAAAAAATTCAGGATATGTTGATTTCAAGATTCGGAAGTTCAATGATCAGATTCAGAAAACGTCCATTAAAACTATTCCCCATTAACTTCACCCTTGAACTTCCAAATCCTTAAACATCAAAGAGAGCTAAACAAAGATGGTTTTTTAAAAATTCTTTTCAACTCACATAATATGGAAGACATTATTCCACATCTCTTGCACTATGTCCTCAAAACTCGACCACAAAACCCTGACAGGAATTGAAAAGCAACTCTGGGCATCAAGAAGCTAAGCGTTAGGCAGCATGGTCCTGGTCTTGCCTTCATTACTTTGTACCTAGGTAACCATTGGAGAGTCACCGAAATTTAGTTTGTCCCTCAGTTTTCTTATTTGTAAAATAGTAATTATCATATCTGCTTTATTTATTAACTTCACTGGGTAGGTAGGTAAACTCTTTGGTCTTAGGTCCTCTTCTCACTCTGCATACCCTCCTGGGATTGGAGGTGTCATATCCACTCTTCCTACTTCCGGTACACATCCATGTACTGAAGACTTCTGACTGCCCTCACATGGGCAAGTGGAGACCTGCTCTGGTGGTGCGCTTTAGAGAACCCAGTATGTCACAAACCACACACGTACACACAAATTATTAAAGAACACGTGCACCCCTCTGCCACTTGGGCACTTGGCACTGGCACAGTATGGCCATATGCCTAAATATCTACTCTTGTAACTAACATTGTTTATTGTTGTTGTTAGTTGCCGTAGAGTTGGCTCTGACTCATGGCTCTGTGTATATAACAGAAAGAAACGTTGTCTGGTTCTGTGCCGTCCTCACATTTGTTTGTATGTTTGAGTCCGTTGTTGCAACCACCTTGTCAATTCATCTCACGGAGGATTTCCCTCATTTTTGTTGACCCTCTACTTTGCAAAATATGATGTCCTTTTCTAGTGACAGGTCTTTCCTGATGATACCTCCAAAGTACCAAAAAAAACCACCGCTGTAGAGTTGATTCTAACTCATAGTGACCCTGTAGGATAGAGTAGAAGTGGCCCATAGGGTTTCCAAGGCTGTAATCTTTATGGAAGCAGACTGCCACATCTTTCTCTCACAGAGTGGCTGGTGGGTTCTAACTACGGACCTCTCAGTTAGCAGCTGAGTGCTTAACCACTGTACCACCAGGTCTTCAATGACCAAAGTAAGCAAGGCAAAGTTTCTTCATCCTTGCTTCTAAGAAGCCTTCTGGCTGTACTTCCTCCAAGATTGATTTGTTCATTTTTCGGAAAGTCCACAGTATAGTCAATATTCTTCACCACCACCACAGTTCAAATGCCTCAATTCTCCTTTGATCTTCCTTTTTCATTGTACAGCTTTCACATTCATATGAGGAGATTGAAAAGACCATGGCTTGGGTCAGGTACACTTTAATCATCAAAGAAACATCTTTGCTTTTTAACATTTTAAAGAGGTCTTTTGCAGCAGATTTGCTCAATGCAATACGGTACATCGTTGATTTCTTGACAGCTGCTTCCATAGGCTTTGATAGTTGATCCAAGCAGGATGAAATCCTTGACAACTTCAATCTTTTCTCCATTTATCATCATGTTGCTTTTTGGTCCAGTTGTGGGAATTTTTGTTTTCTTTATGGTGAGGTGTTATCCATACTGAAGGCTGTAGTCTTTGATCTTCATCAGTAAGTGCTTCAAGTCCTCTATGCTTTCAGCAAGCAAAGTTGTGTCATCTGCATATTGCAGGTTCTTAATGAGTCTTCCTCCAATCCTGTTGCCATGTTCTTCTTCATACAGTCCAGATTCTCAGATTTTTTGCTCAGCATATAGATTGATTAAGTATGGTGGAAAGATACAACCCTAATGCATAACTTTTCTGACTTTAAACCACACGGTATCCCCTCGATCTGTTTGAAAGACTGCCTCTTCATCTATATACAGGTTCCTCAAGAGCACAATTAAATGTTCTGGAATTCCCATTCTTTGCAATATTATCCATAATTTGTTATGATCCACACAGTCCAATGCCTTTTCGTAGTTGATAAAACACAGGTAAACATCTTTCTGGTATTCTCTGCTTTCAGCCATGATCCATCTGACATCAGCAATGACATCCCTCATTCCATGTCCTATTCTAACTCCAGCTTGAAGTTCTGGCAGTTCCCTGTCGATGTACTGCTGCAGCAGCTTCTGAATGAACTTCAGCAAAATTTTACCTGCATGTGATACTAAAGATGTTTTTGTTGCTGTCAGGTGCCCTCTAGTCGATTCCGACTCATAGTGACCCTACATACAACAGAATGAAACACTGCCTGATCCTGCACCATCCTCACAATCGTTGCTATGCTTGAGCCCATTGTTGCAGCCACTGTGTCAGTCTATCTCATTGAGGGTCTTCCTCTTTTTCATTGACCTCTCTGCCTTACCAAGCATGATGTCCTTCTCCAGGGACTGATCCCTCCTGATAACATGTCTAAAGTATGTGAGAAGTAGTCTCACTGTCCTTGCTTCTAAGAAGCACTCCGGTTGTACTTCTTCCAAGACAGATTTGTTCGTTCTTTTGGCAGTCCATGGTATATTCAATAGTCTTCACCAAGATCACAATTCAAAGGTGTCAATTCTTCTTTGGTCTTCCTTATTCATCATCCAGTTTTCACGTGCACATGAGGCGATTGAAAACACTATGGCTTGAGTCAGTCACACCTTAGTCTTCAAGGTGACATCTTTGCTTTCCAACACTTTAGAGAGGTCTTTTGCAGCAGATTTACCCAATGCAATGCATCTTTTGATTTCCTGACTGCTGCTTCCATGGGTGTTGATTGCGGATCCAAGTAAAATGAAATCCTTGACAACTTCAATCTTTTCTCTGTTTATAATGTTGCTTCATGGTCCATTCATGAGGATTTTTGCTTTCTTTATGTTGAGATGTAATCCATACTGAAGACTGTAGTCTTTGATCTTCATCAGTGAGTGCTTAAAGTCCTCTTCACTTTCAGCAAGCAAGGTTGTGTCGTCTGCATATTGCAGGTTGTGAAAGAGTCTTCCTCCAATCCTGATGTCCAGTTCGTCTTCATATAGTCCAGCTTCTTGGATTATTTGCTCACCATACAGATTGAATAGGTGTAGTGAAAGGATACAACCCTGACTCACACCTTTCCTGACTTTAAACCACTCAGTATCCCCTTGTTCTGTTTGAATAACTGCCTCTTGATCTATGTACAAGTTCCTCATGAGCACAATTAAGAGCTCTGGAATTCCCATTCTTTGCAATGTTATCCATAATTTGTTATGATCCACACAGTCGAATGCATTTGCATAGTCAATAAAACACAGGTAAATATCTTTGTGGTATTCTCTGTCTTTCAGCCAGGATCCATCTGACATCAGCAATGTACTTCAGAATAGATCTTGACATGTTCTTTTTGATGATGAACGCATTGCCATTCCTCTTCAAGCTGTCATTCCCGGTGTAGTAGACCACATGATTGTCTGATTCAAAATAGTCAATACCAATCCATTTCAGCTCACTAATGCCTAGGATATTGATGTTTATACGTTCCATTCCATTTTTGACGATTTCTAATTTTCCTAGATTCATACTTCGTAGATTCCGTGTTCTGATTATCAATGGATGTTTGCAGCTGTTTCTTCCCATTTTGACTCATGCCACGTCAGGAAATGAAGGTCCTGAAAGCTTGACTCCATCCACATCATTAAGGTCGACTCTACTTTGAGGAGGCAGCTCTTCCCCAAGTCGTATTTTGAGTGCCTTCCAACCTGAGGGGCTTATCTTCTGGCACTACGATATTAATCATAGTGTTCAATAATTTCCAGATTCTGCTGGATCACCTTTTTTTGGAATGGACAAGTATATGGATCTCTTCCAGTGGTTGGCCAGTTAGCTATCTTCCAAATGTCTTGGCCTAGACAAGTGAATACAATTGGTATTCTGTCAGTTCCCGGACCCTTGCTTTTAACCAATGCGTTCAGTGCAGCTTGGACTTCTTCCTTCAGTATCATCAGTTCTTGATCATATGCTACCTCCTGAAATGGTTGAACGTCGACCAGTTCTTTTTGGTACAGTGACTCTGTGTGTTCCTTCCATCTTCTTTTGATGCTTTCTGTGTCATTCAATTTTTTTGCCCATACAATCCTTCAATATTGCAACTTGAGGCTTGAATTTTTTCTTTGGTTCTTCTAGCTTGAGAAATGCTGAGTGTGTTCTTCCCTTTTGATTTTCTAACTCCTCTCTTTCCACATTTGCTCTTCGGCTAGTAAAATCTCAGCCTACAGTTAGTAAAGAATGCTACCTGCTGACAGGCGAGGAACATTGACAAACCTGGGAAGCTCAGAGAAGGAAGGATACACCAGTCATATGGCTATTGTAGGAAAAGCTTGGTAGAGGCAAACTGGATGGTTTACCTGACCTTAGAATCCAGTTCTAGTTGTCCTCCAGTTGACCCTGACTCATAAGGCCCCCATGTGTGTCAGAGAAGAACTGTGCTGGATAGGGCTTTCAATGGCTGATTTTTCAGAAGTAGATCACCAGGCCTTTTTCTGAGGCACCTCTGAGTTAACTCAAAACTCCAACCTTTCAGTTAGCAGCTGAGCGCATTAACTGTTTGCACCACCCAGGAACCCCTACTTTAGAATAGATGAACTCATAACAGCAATTCAAATCCTTCTGCAATACTGACGAGATCAAAGTATGACGAGGGATTTTACAAAGCCCCTTGACAGAAGTTAATTCTCTAAGCCTTTGTATCGTATAGCTTTAGTTTTTTAAACCACGCAAGGAAATCTTCAAGAATTAATCAATACCTTTTTTTTTTTACTTTTAAAATGTATCTTTTTACTTTTTCCTATACAAAAATTTATGCATACATTGTTAGGTGACTCTAATTGCTCTCCCTATACTGTGACAGCACACTCCTCCTTTCCACCCCTGATTCCACATGTCCATTCAACCAGCTCCTAACCCTCTCTGCCTTCCCATCTCACTTCCAGACAGAAGTTGCCTATTTAGTCTCTTGTATCTACTTGAGCTAAGAGGCACACTCCTCACGAATATCACTTTATGTCCCAGAGTCCAGTCCAATCCCTGTCTGAAGAGTTGGCCTCGGAAATTGTTTCAGTTCTGGGTTGATAGAGAATCCAGGGGCCATGCTTTCCGGGGTTCCTCCAGTCAGACCAATAAGTCTGGTCTTCTTACTAGAATTTGAGTTCTTCACCCCACCTTTCTCCTGCTCCATCCGGGAGTCTCTGTTGTGTTCCCTGTCAGGGCGATCATTGGTCGTAGCCAGGCAGCATCTAGTTCTTCTGGTCTCAGGCTGATGAAGTCTCTGGTTTATGTGGCCCTTTCTGTCTCTTGGGCTAATACTTTCCTGTGTCTTTGGTGTTCTTCATT
>NW_004444030.1:7348322-7410532 GCF_000243295.1 Trichechus manatus latirostris | reverse complement strand
CCTAGACAGGCATGGGTGATTGGTGTAGGCACAGGCATCTGGCTGCAGCAGGGGGACACACTCTGAGCAACACAGGGGGCTGATGGCCACCCCTTACTGTCCAGGTGGAAGGCGTGTCCCTGTTCCCTAGAGCGCTTAGGTGGGTGGGTTTTGCAGCCAGACTATGAGCAGCTAACGCTGTTGGCTGTAAGGACTCAGGGACACCTCTTATTTATAAGCCCATATTGCAGGTGGCTAGGTGGCATGGGTGGAGCCACCAGTCCTCAGGCCCCTGATGTGGGTAGGTGAAGACCCTGCTTAATGGGCAGAGCAGTGTAAAATGTCAAGAACCCACCACCTCACAGCCGAAACAGTTGAAGTTAGACTTCTGGTATATACCCTCTTGTACTGTGGTAATGAGGGCCTACAGTGTTGAGATGGGCCCACAAGTCTATGCAGGGGAAAGGCACCCAAAGTCCATGAATCCCTTATGCTTGTGGCTAGGCAAAGGAGCTGTGCCTACCCTGGGTTCCTGGCTTAGGGGAGCTGGCAGTTTATTTTTTCCCCTGTTTGTTAATTTGTTCACTCTCCAAGGCAGGGAGAATGGCTCCAGGCGTGTGACAGATCCTACTTCCAGCCCAGAGGACTCAGCAATTGCTGAAGCCAGTCCGGGATCCAGTGCAGAGCAGGGAGCAGGGAGGTAAATGGGAGAGAGGTTTTTCCCTAAGGGGGGTGTTTTTGATCTCCGTGGTAAGCCATATGCAAGTACTTATCTTTTGCCATTGGGGGCTGCTTCTCACTGGTTCTGGGTGGACGTGTAGATTCTCCGGCACTGGGTCTCTCCCTGTGTGGAAAACTCACCTCCTGAGCACCACCACTTGCCTGCCTCACTGCTCACCCACAAGATGCTCAGGCCTGAAGGGCTCAGGCTCTCCCTGGGTCAGGTCTGGCAACTCCTTGCTGCTTCGGAGCTGTCTCTCTCTCCCCCTGCTACTCAGTTCGGTTCCTCAACTCTGTCTTTGATGCTCGGGGCTCCCAGATTGCCATATACAATCAAATCACTTGTTTTTTCAGGTCCTTGCTGTAAGAGGGTCCACTGGAAGAGTCTGACTACTCCACCATCTTCTAACCAATACCTTTTGAGGCACCCATATAAATTAAACTGGCCAGATAGAAAAGAATAATTTACCAAGTTTACGATTTGGATCAGAATATTGCTGAACAAACCTATGTGGCCAATCCATGCTTCAGGGGCAAGAACTGACCAGAGGGAAGGACTAAGAAAACAGAATCGACACCTTATCCTGCTGGCATTTTGACATAGCACATTATGTACCACCCATACATACCCTTTGCCATCGAGTCAATTCCTACTCATGGCGACTCCTATATATTACAGAGTATAACTGCCCCATAGGGTTTTCTTGGCTGTAATCTTTATAAACTGGAGCCTTGGTGGCAGCAGTGGTTAAGAGCTGTGGCTAACCAAAAGGTCGGCAGTTGGAATCCACCAGCCACTCCTTGGAAATGCTATGGGGCAGTTCTACTCTGTCCTCTAGGGTTGCTATGAGTCGGAATGGACTCGATGGCAATGGATTTGAATCTTAATAAAAACAGATTGCCAAGCTTTTCTTCCAAGGAGTCACTGGGTGGGTTTGAATGGCCAGCCTGGAGGTTAATAGTTGAGCACAAACCATTTGCGCCGCCCAGGGACCTTTTATGTACTACAGTAACTGGAAAAGTTAAAGGAGCCCTAGTCGTGCAATGAGTAGGCACTCAGCTGCTAACTGAAAGGCTGACAGTTCGAACCCACCCAACAGCTCCGTGTGAGCAAGTCCTGGCAATCTGCTTCCATAAGGATTACAGTCTAGGAAACCCTATGGGGCGGTTCTACTCTGTCACATGGGGTTGCTATGAGTCGAAAACTGACTTGACGGTATCTAACAATAATGATAATGCGTAAAAAAATTTAAAAGGTATTTGATATTCTTAAATAAACCAAAAAGAAAAAAGGCAGTAACATCCTGTGTAACATGAGTCTCTAAGTGAAGCCTTGAGCCCTTCCTGTAAGCTGCTAACAACCTAATGCAAACAACTTTATCCTTGATTTTTGCAATACTGACGTCTACAAACACATGACAACCCGGGCAGATATGATAATCACGTGAAGAACAAGCTAGTTATAATTTTGGTGACTACTTGCTTTTTTCAGTAAATACCTGCTATGGTGGTTAAGGTTGTGTGTCAGCTTGGCTGGGCTGTGTTTCACAGCGGTTTGGCAGCTATGATGTAGTTTGGCAGTTATGTAATGATGTAATTTGACAGTGATGTAATGATGTAATCAACTCCATGATGAGATCTGCTATGGGAAGCCAACCAGTTGAAAAGGGAGTTTCCTTGAGGATGTAGACTCTCTCCAGTATATAAATGGATGTTCCAGCAAGGCTCTTGCTCTGAATCTGGCATCTGGCTCATCATTATCTGACCTCCGGTTCTTGGAACTTGAGCTAGCAGCTTACCTACCTATCTTGGGATTTGTCAGCCTCCACGGCCTGTGAGTGAGGGGACTGTTGATGGACCTGCCAGTCTTGGGTTCTTCAACCCCTGCAGCTACATGAGTCAGGGGAAGCCTCCAGCCTGATGCCTGACCCATGGACTTGGAGTTTGCCAGCCTCTACAACCGCGTAAGCCATTTCCTTTAGATAAATCTCTCTCTCTCTATATATATATATACACACGCTTCAGTGGTTTTGCCTCTCTAGAGAACCCAGCCTAAAACACCTGCTGTGTTCTTTGTTTGGAGAGCCCAATTCTTTTGGAAGCATGGTTTCGGCAAAATAGTGCCAGTAAAAATTCTTTTCTTCACACTTTAGTGTTTGAATTCTCTTTTGACGATTGATAATTGTTGAAGATAGGTGATAGGTATTTCAGGTTCTTTTATCTTCTAATTTTATGTATGTTTTAAAATTTCCATAATAAAAATTAAAGTAATATATAGGAGCCACACAAAGCAATGGAAAAATATTGTCAGTGCTTTCATACAAAGACACAGGGCTTAGTCTCACTTTAACTGTTTTCCAAACTTGAAGGCTACCTTGAGGTTGTGCTTAATTTTAAAGCACATGCTACTAGTAGAAATGACGAATGATCACAAAGATAGTACTGAAGTTGGCAACCTAGGACCAAGGAAAGTTATCTTTTGTGGTTGTAAAGCTGGTGTTTTCTGGTCTCATTGGGAGGTTAGAACCATCAATGTCAAACAGCAATGAAAGAAGCCAGAGTTCCTAAATTATTTGCTGCATTCAGTGTGCATGTTAAAAATAGACCCAAAAGCTATGGCAACTGGAAAATATTTGTTTTAGTCAGTATTTGTGAAAGAAATACTGGTATTTGACTTCAAGGCTGGCTTCTTCAGCATCAATATTGGCAGATTCAATGTACAATAAAGTCCTGTAGTCACTTGTGTTGTATTTTTAAAATCCCATATGGACTTACTCTGTAAAATCTTTTGGCACATTTGCACAGTTTTATTTTCTGGAGGTTCCTTTGGATTTGTTTGGCTCTGTTATCATGATTATTTTTTATATTTTCCCTTAAAGTATAGAAAGAAAGGAAGAAAGAACACTGCAACCATACTTGTTACATTCTGTCATTTATATACCAAACCCATTGCCGTCGAGTCGATTCCGACTCACAGTGACCTTATAGGACAGAGCAAAACTGCCTCGTATGGTTTTCAAGGAGCCGCTGGTGGATTTGAACTGACGACCTTTTTGTTAGTAGCTCAGCTCTTAACCACTGTGCCACCAAGGCTCCATTAGTGGTCATAACCCCACTCCGAAAATCAAAAGATAATATATAAAACACATTATAACTACAGTTAATAACTTTTTTTCTCTCTGTTTTTAGTTATCCAGTGCTCTAGAAATTTATCCTTTATAATAAAAATTTTCAAGTTTGGATATACTAGACTAAATAAATTTTTTAAAAGTTTATCCCCCCACTGTTTCTGAATAATTGTTAAAATGAAAATATACTCTTTCCCTTAAACATTTATTAAAAACAAAACCCATTATCATTGAGTTGATTCTGACTCATAATGACCCTATAGGACAGAGTGGAACTGCCCCATAAGTTTCCAAGGCTCTGTCATTTATACAGTTAACAAATATTTATTGATCTCCTACTGTGTGCAAGGCATCGCTCCAGATACTCTGGAAAGACCTAAAAATTAATCAGACATATATTTTGACCTCAAGGTACTTTTAACCCCAAAAGGAACACAAGTTACAGGCTAGGCATTGCGTTAGGTGCTGGAGATGCAAAGGTGAACAAAATTCCTCACTTCATGTTGCTCCACATAATTCAGACAGACAAGTGCAGGAGTTAGAGAAGAACTTGTAGAGAAAATGACCTTGAAGCTGAATCCTAAAGGAAAAATAAGAGTTAGCCAGGCAAAGCAGAGTAGGACAGGAGGTGTCTCTTAGGGAGAAGGACCAACAAATATGCTTAGAGGCCCTGGGATGGAGAAGAACTGGTGTCCTGTTTCTTTGCAGAGCTGGAAATCTGATTCTTTTTTTTAATTGTGCTTTAAGTGAAAGTTTACAATTCAAGTTAGTCTCTCATACAAAAATTTATACATATATTCTTATGTGACCCTAGTTGCTCTCCCTATACTGTGATAGCACACTCCTCCTTTCCACCCCAGATTTCCTGTGTCCATTCAACCAGCTCCTGACCCTCTCTGCCTTCTCATCTCACTTCCGGACAGGAGCTACCCATTTAGCCTCATGTATCTACTTGAGCTAAGAAGCACACACACTTTATGTCCCATAGTCCAGTCTAATCTTTATCTGAAGAGTTGGCCTTGGGAATGCTTTTCGTTTTGGGCTAACAGAGAGTCCAGGGGCCATGTCTTCTGGGGTCTCTCCAGTATCACTGAAACCATTGTCTGGTCTTTTTACTAGAATTTGAGTTCTGCACCCCACTTTCTCCTGCTCCGTCGGGGACTCCCTGTTGTGTTCCCTGTCAGGACGGTCATTGGTGGTAGCGAGGCAGCATCTAGTTCTTCCGGTCTCAGGCTGATGAAGTCTCTGGTTTTTGTGGCCCTTTCTGTCTCTTGGGCTAATACTTTCCTGTGTCTTTGGTGTTCTTCATTTTCCTTTACTCTAGGTGGGTTGGGACCAATTCATGCATCTTAGATGGCCGCTCGCTAGCTTTTAAGACCCCAGACACCACTCACCAAAGTAGGATGTAGAACATTTTCTTAATAAACTTTGTTATGCCAATTGACCTAGATGTCCCCTGAAATCATGGTCCCCAGACCCCTGCCCTGCTACTCTGTCCCTTGAAGTGTTTGATTGTATTCAGGAAACTTCTTAGCTTTGGTTTAGTCCAGTTGTGCTGACTTCCCTGTATTGTGTGTTGTCCTTTCCTTCATCTAAGATAATTCTTGTCTACTATCTAGTTAGTGAATACCCCTCTCCCTCCCTCCCCACCCTCGCAACCATCAAAGAATGTTTTCTTCAGTGTTTAAACCTTTTCTTGAGTTCTTATGATAGTGATCTTATACAATATTTGTCCTTTTGTGACTGACTAAATTCACTCAGCATAATGCCTTCCAGATTCCTCTGTGTTATACTTCACTCATTCATCCTTGTTCTTTATTTTTGTGTGGTATTCCATTGTGTGAATATACCATAATTTGTTTATCCATTAGTCCGTTGATGGGCACCTAGGTTGTTTCCATCTTTTTGCTATTGTGAACAGTACTGCAATGAACATGGGTGTACATATATCTAGAAACCTGGTTCTAGCAGTGTACTAGACTCTGGAGGTAGGATCACAGGAGCCAAATGCATGCTGGTCTTATACATAAAACAGAGTAGCAGTTTGTTACTTTATAATGAAATAAATGTTATGCAGAGCAGAATGCTTATGACCCAAATATTTCTTTCCCTATTAACAGATCCACTGCTTGTCAGTCAGTTTGTTGTACTGTGGTGGCTTGCATGTTGCTGTGATGCTGGAAGCTATGCCACTGGTATTTCAAACACCAGCAGGGTCACCCATGGTAGACAGGAGTTAGAAAACCAAAAAGGAAGAACATGTTCGGCATTTCTCAAGCTGAAAGAACTGAAGAAAAAATTCAAGTCTCAAGTTGCAATATTGAAGGATTCTAGAGAAACCCTATTGGGCAGTTCTACTCTCTCCTATAGGGTCACTATGAGTCAGAATTGACTCGACGGCAAAGGGTTATATAACAGGGTATGGGCAAAATATTGAATGACACAGGAAGCATCAAAGGAAGATGGAAAGAATACACACAGTTACTGTACCAAAAAGAATTGGTCAATATTCAACCATTTCAGGAGGTACCATATGATCAAGAACCAATGTTATCAAGGAAGAAGTCCAAGCTGCACTGAAGGCAATGGTGAAAAATAAGTCTGCAGGAATTGATGGAACACCAACTGAGATGTTTCTACAAATAGATGCATTACTGGAGGCACTCACTAATCTATGCCAAGAAATTTGGAAGACAGCTATCTGGCCAACCACTGGAGGAGATCCATATTTGTGGCCATCCCAAAGAAAGGTGACTCAATAGAATGCTTGAATTTCTGGCAGTTCCCTGTTGATGCACTGCTGTAACCGCTTTTGAATGATCTTCAGTAAATTTTACTTGTATATGATATTAATGATATTGTTTAATAATTTCTGCACAGAGAATTTTTTTTTATTGAACTTCAGATGAAGGTTTATAGAAGAAACTAGCTTCTCATTAAACAGTTAGTACATACATTGTTTATGACATTGGTTAACAACCCCACGACATGTCGGTACTCTCCCTTCTCGACCTTGGGTTCCCTATTAATAGCTTTCCTGTCCCCTCCTGCCTTCTTCTAGTTCTTGCCCCTGGGCTGGTGTGTCCCTTTTATCTAGTTTTGTCCTATGGGTCTGTCTAATCTTTAGTTAACACGTGAATCTCCAGAGTGACTTCATTACTGGGCTAAAATGGTGTCCAGGGGCCATACTCTCGGGGTTTCTCCAGTCTCTGTCAGGCCATTAAGTCTGGTCTTTTTTCGTGAGTTAGAATTTTGTTTTACATTTCTCTCCAGCTCTTTCCAGGACCCTCTATTGTGATCCCTGTCAGAGCAGTCAGTGGTGGTAGCCAGGCACCATCTAGTTGTGCTGGACTCAGTCTGGTGGAGGCCATAGTAGTTGTGGTCTATTAGTCCTTTGGACTAATCTTTCCCTTGTGTCTTTAGTTTTCTTCATTTTCCCTTGCTCCTGAAGGGGTGAGACCGTGGAGTGTCTTAGATGGCTGCTCACAGGCTTTTAAGACCCCAGCTAGTACTCACCAGAGTAGAATGTAGAACATTTTCTTTATAAACTATTTTATGCCAGTTGAGCTAGATGTTCCCTGAGACCATGGAAAAGAAGAGAGAATTTTAAATGTCAGCTGTTAAGTTAAAAGCCATTTATTCAAATGACCATTATGTTTTTCTAGTTCTAGCCAATATTTTATTGTTTTATTTTCTTGTCCTACCCAATGTTAGTGTTGGAAAAACTACCAATAAACGTGTGGGTTTGGAGATGTTTAAACTGGGTTGGAAAAGTCATCCGAGAAAACAAAAGATAAAGAAAGGAGTCCAAATTAACTAAAATCCAAGCTGCTGCATTTATAATTATTTAATTCTGTCACAAACACACAGATACAGAAAGTGACTACATTTCATACAAGGGGATGGGATAGATGAAGTGATATGGGAAGTAAACAGAGGAATTTCCCAAAGCTAGGAGGGTGCCATCGTAAGCATCTAGTGCCCCGAATCATCCTTCAGATCCTTCACAGAGAATCACAGTCCCTGACAGAACCATGACTGGGCAGGAGGGATGTGATGGTTAGTTTTCTGTGTCAGCTTGGCACCTACAGCCAGACTTCACCTGAACTTTTTTTTTTTTAAGGAAAAAATAGCAATTATTTATTAAAGAAAAATCACCTGTGAAATTCTCTACTTAAATTAGCATGGCTGATATTATTCATATTTCGGTTTGAAACACGCGTTCTTTCAAATAACAAATGGACTCTAACGCAAACTCCTAGGGGAGGATTCAAGAAGCGTTCTGAGAGCCACAGGGGAACATTCCTTGGAGAGGGGTGATCATTGAACCTCCCAGTGAAACAGTCGGTCCCTTTTTGTAAACACTGTCAGATGCTAACATGCAGACTTAGAAACTATCGTCACAGAAGGTTTTTAAGCAGGAAGATTTAAAAAGTGGGAGCAGATGCCCGGTCTCGAGCAGTCCAGGCAAGGTTCTGAGGGCGGTTTCCAGCAGCCCCTCCCGCCGGGCCCTTCTCTCCGCACCACCCTCAGCCGAGCCAACGGGTCGGGTCTCCGCGGCCCTTGGCAATTCCGGACAAGGGAGCCCACGGAACCTCTGCGCCAGCTGAGCAGTGAGAGGAAGCGCCAGCTCTGAGCGTCCACTGGTGGCGGCTGCAGCGGGCTCAGCCAGGGGGTGCTCCGTGCGGTTCAGGGTCTGGATGTTCCTGGAGAACCGCAGCATTAAGCGCCCTGTCTTGGGGTCGCTGATCCACTGTGTGCTGTTGAGCGGGTTCTCGGGAACGTTTGGTCAGACACTGGTCTGGATGCTGGTTATGAAGTAGTTACATGTGTTTAAATCAGTCGGCAATAGGTAAGGCAGACTACCCTCCGTAATGTGGATGGGCCTTATCCAATAAACTGAAGTCCCTAAGAGCAAAAACGGAGATTTTGCTAGGGTGTATTATGCCCTCGGGCTATAAGTAGACATTTTTCAAGAACTCATTCACTCTTCCCTAGCCTGACCTACAGATTTTGGAGTTGCCAGCCCCCAACAATTGCATGATAATTCCTTAAAATAAATCACTCACTCTCTCTCTATATATATATGTAATATATGCTAGATAGTAAGTTAAAAGCCATTTATTCAAATTATACTATGTTTTGCGAGTTCTACCTAATATTTTATTGTTTTGTTTCCTGAAGGAGCCCTTGGGGTGCGATGGTTAAGTGCTTGGCAAATATGTACACACGCATATATGTATATACATAAGTCCCTGGGTGATGCAAACAGTTAAGTGCTCGACTACGAGCCTCCGAAAGGTTGGTGATTCGAACCCACCCAGAGGCACCTTGGAAGAAAGGCCTGGTAACCTACTTCCGAAAGGTCACAGCCTTGAAAACCCTATGAGCAGTTCTACTCTGCACAAATGGGATCGCCATGAGTTGGAATTGACTCAATGGCAACTAACAACAAAAACTTACATACATGTATATATATATACAAATATATATAAGAGCTAATCCCAAGATACTAAGAGCATGTTGGTTGTTGAATGACTAAATGACCCAGAAAAAGGCCATTCTGAGTAAGCTCCTTCTAGAAGTATAAACAGAACTAGTTGTTATTGATTCCAACTCATGATGATCCCATATGTGTTAGAGTAGAACTGTGCTCCATAGAATTTTCAATGGCTGTGATTTTTCAGAAGTAGATCACCAGGCTTTTCTTCTGAGGTGCCTCTGGGTGGATTTGAACTGCCAACACTTTGGTTAGTAGTTAAGTATTTAACCGTTTACATGACCAAGGGTCTCCAAGCAGCCCACAGGAACAACAATTAACTCTAAGGTGAGTTAGACTATGAAGGATGTTATGATCAAGTGTTTAAGTACAGGGCTGTAAGAAGAAATAGGGAGGCATTAGTTTTGTCTGGGAGCTTGGGAAGGTTTTGATGGACAAGTGGGACTTTTGAAAGACTTTTGGCTCAGTAAAGAGGAGGAGGTAGGATACATCAGGTTCCTCTTTCTGTGTGCTCCAGTTGCCTTTTTGATGTGTCTCTATGATAGCATGTCACACACTGTGACACATTTGTTTCTTTATTTCCAGGTGCGCTTCCCCAGCTGGACTGTAAGCGACCTGAGGGCAGGGAGCCTGGCTTATTTACCTTTGAATTCACGGCACTAGAAACACAATAGGTACTTCAGCAACAGATGTCAATAAAAAAATGGTAGGGGCCTTAAGTGAAAAAATACAAGGGATTTCCACATGTGTTTGTATAAATATAAATAAAAAATGGTATAAATGTAAATAACCAATTACATTTCAGTTGTACACACATTGGGATACACAGTTTGGAATGATTGGTGCAACAAAACCAAAAGCCCTCTCCACTCTGCTCCTTACTAGTTAGGTGATCTTGCTGTCTTATTCATAAAAATAATATCTACCTTGCTGAACAATATTATTATGAGGGTTAAATAAGGAGATGTTTGTGAAAGTACTTGGCACAGAATGGGGGCTCAGTGAACAATATCTTTTTTTAAAAAAAACTACTGTGCTTTCAAAAAGTTTTACACAAATTATTTTGTGACATTGGTTGCAATCCCCACAATGTGTCAGCACTCTCCCCCTTTCCTTTTCCACCCTGGGTTCTCAATGTCCATTCATCCAGGTTTCCTGTCCCTTCCTGCCTTCTTGTCTTTGCTTTTGGGCAAATGTTGCCCATTAGGTCTCTGGTACTTGATTGAACTAAGAAGCATGTTCCTCAAATGAGTTATTGTTTGTTTTATAGGCTTGTTTAATCTTTGGCTGAAAGGAGGACTTCAGGAGTGGCTTCACTTTTGAGTAAGCAGGATGTCTGGGGGCCTTAGTCTCAAGGGTTCCTCTAGTTGCCGTCAGACCAGTCAGTCTGGTCTTTGTTTTTTGTGAATTTGAATTTTGTTCTACATTTTTCTTCCACTCTGCCTGGGACCCTCTATTGTGATCCCTGTCAGAGAAATCGGTGGTGGTAGCCTGAACCATCTATTTCTTCTGGGCTCAGGCTGGTGGAGGCTGTGGTTCATGTGGTCCATTAGTCCTTTGGACTAATATTTCCCTTGTGTCTTTGGTTTTCTTCATTCTCCTTTGCTCTGAATGTGCTAGGACCAATAGATATATCTTAGATGGCCCCTTGCAAGTTTTTAGGACCCTAGATACTACTCACCAAAGCAGGATGTAGAACATATTCTTCATGAACTATGTTATGCCATTTGACCTAGATGTCCCCTGAGACCATGGTCCCCAGCCCTTAGCCCCAGTGACTCAGTCCCTCAGGGTGTTTCGACGTGTCTAGGAAGCTTCTATGACTTTGCCTTGGTCAAGTTGTACTGACTTCCCCTATATTGTGTGTTATCTGTCCCCTCACCAAAGTTAACACTTGTCTACTATCTAGTTAGTAATTTCCCCTAACTACCTCTCCCCTCCCTCGTAACCATCAAAGATTGTTTTTTTCTGTGTGTAAACCTTTTCTTGGGTTTTTATAATAGTGGTCTCATACAATATTTGCCTTTTTGTGATTCACTTATTTCACCCAGCATAATGCCCTCCAGATTCATCCATGTTGTGAGGTGTTTTGTGGACTTATCGTTGCTCTTTACTTTTGCGTAGTATTCTGTTGTATGTATGTACAATAATTTATTTATCCATTTTATCTGTTGACGGGCACTTAGGTTGTTTCCATCTTTTTGCTATTGTGAATAATGCTGCAATGAACATGGGTGTGCATATGTCTATCGTGTGACAGCTCTTATTTCTCTAGGATATATTCCTAGGAGTGGGATTGCTGGATCGAATGGTATTTCTAGCTTTTCAAGGAAGCGCCATCTTGTTTTCCATAGTGGTTGTACCATTTTATATCTCCACCAACAGTGCATGAGAGTTCCCATCTCCCGGAAACCTCTCCAACATTTGTTATTTTCTGTTTCTTTTTTTTTTTTTTTTTTGATTAGTGCCAGTAATGTTAGGCTGAGATGGTATCTCATTGCAGTTTTGATTCACATTTCTCTAACGGCTAATGATAGCGAGCATTTCCTCATGTGTCTGTTAGCCACCCAAATGTCTTCTTTGGTGAAGTGTCTGTTCATATCCTTTGTCCATTTTTTAACTGGATTATTTTTCTTTTTGTTGTTGATGTGTTGACATATTCCACAGGTTTTAAAGATTATAGCCTTGTTGGATATGTCATAGCCAAAATTTTTCCCCCAGTCTGTAGGCTTTCTTTTTACTCTTTTGGTGAAGTCTATTAAAGAGCATAAGTACTTATTTTTTTTAGGAGCTCCCAGTTATCTGGTTTATCTTCTGGTGTTTGTGCATTGTTAGTTATGGTTTGTATTGTATTTAGGCCATGTATTAGGACTGCTAGTGTTGTCCCTATTTTTTCTTCCATGATCTTCATTGTTTTAAGTTTTATATTTAGGCCTTTGATCCATTTTGAGTTATTTTTTGTGTATGGTGTGAGGTATGGGTCCTATTTCATTTTTTTACAAATGGACTTTCAAATTTTGCCAGCACCATTTGTCTTTTCCCTGTTTGGTGGACTTTGGTCCTTTGTCAAAGATCAGCTAACCACAGGTGGATGGATTACATCTGGATTCTCAATTCTATTCCATTGGTTTATGTGTCTGTTGTTGTACCAGTACCAGGCCGTTTTGACTACTGTGGCTGTAAAGTGGGTTCTGGGATCAGGTTGTATGAGGCCTGCTACTTTGTTCTTTTTCTTCAATAATGCTTTGCTTATTCAGGGCCTCTTTCCTTTCCATGTAGTTTTTCCGTCCTGTTAAAGAATGCTGTTGGTATTTGGATGGAGCTTGCATTATCTCTATACATCACTTTGGGTAGAATTGATACTTTCAACAATGTTGAGTCTTCCTATCCATGAGCATGGTATGTTTTTCCACTTATGTAGGTTACTTTCGGTTTCTTGCAGTAGTGTTTCATAGTTTTCTTTGTATACATACGTCTTTTATGTCCCTGGTTAAATTTATTCCTAAGTATTTTTTCTTTTAGGGGCTATTATAAATGGTATTGTTTTCCTGATTCCATCTTCTAAGTTCTCTTTGTTGGTGTAGAGGAATCCAAGTGATTTTTGTATGTTGACCTCATAACCTGCCATGCTGCTGAATCTTTCTAATAGTTCCAGTAGTTTTCTTGTGGAATCCTTTGGGTTCTTTATGCATAGGATCATATTATCTGCTAATAGGGATAGTTTTACTTCTTCCTTTTCAATTTGTATGCCCTTTATTTCTTTTTCTGTCCTTATTGCTATAGCTAGGGCTTCCAGCACAATGTTAAACAGGAGTGGTGATAAAGGGCATCCTTGTCTTGTTCCAGTTCTCAGGGGGAATGCTTTCAGCCTCTCTTCATTGAGAATGATGTTGTCTGTTGGTTTTGTATAGATGCCCTTTATTATGTTGAGTAATTTGCCTTCTATTCCTATTTTATTGAGAGTTTTTGTCAGGAATGTGTGTTGAACTTTATCAAATGCCTTTTCTGCATTGATTGAGATGACTATGTGATTATTTTCTTTTGTTCTATTTATGTGGTGGATTACATTGATTGATTTTCTAATGTTGAACCATCCTTGCATACCTGGTATGTATCCCACTTGGTCGTGGTGTATTTTTTTTTTGATATGATGCTGAATTCTATTGGCTAGAATTTTGTTGAGAATTTTTGCATCTATATTTGTGACAGATATTGGTATGTAATTTTCTTTTTTTGTGGTATCTTTGCCTGGCTTTGGTATCATGGTTATGCTGACTTCATAGAATTAATTCAGGAGTATTCTTTCCTTTTCTTTGCTCTGAAATAGTTTGAGTAGTACTGGTGTGAGCTCCTCTCTGAAGGTTTGGTAGAATTCTTCAGTGAAGCTTTTTTGTTGTTGTTGTTGGGAGTTTTTTAATTACTTATTCAATCTCTTGTTATGGGTCTGTTCAGATTTTCTACCTCAGTTTGTGTTAGTTTAGGTAGGTAGTAGTGTGTTTCTAGAAGTTTTTCCATTTCCTCTAGGTCTCAAATTTGTTGGAGTACAATTTTTCATAGTATTCTGTTATGATCCTTTTTATTTCAGTTGGGTCCATTGTAACGTCATCCATCTGATTTCTTATTTGGGTTGTTTGCTTCCTCTCCTGTTTTTCTTTTGTCAGTTTGGTCAATGGTTTGTTGATTTTGTTGATCTTTTCAAAGAACCAACTTTTGATCTTCTTGATTCTTTCTATTGTTTTTCTGTTCTCTATTTCTTTTATATTTGCTCTAATCTTTATTATTTCCTTTCTTCTGGTGCCTGTGGGCTTCTTTTGCTGTTCTGTTTCTATTTGTTCAAGCTGTAGGGCTAATGTTTCGATTTTGGTCTGTTCTTCTTTTTTGCTATGTGCATTTATTGCTATAAACTGACCTCTAAGCACTGCCTTTGCTGTGTCCCAAAGGTTTTGGTATGATGTGTTTTCATTCTCATTTGATTCTGGGAATTTTTTGATTTCTTCTAATACCCAATTGCTTTTAAGCAAACTGTTATTCAGTTTCCATCCATCTGATTTTTGTTCCTTGCTCTTCTTGTGATCAGAGAGAATGCTTTGTATTATTTTGATGTTTTGGATTTTATTGAGGGTTGCTTTGTGGCCTAAAATGTTGTCTATTCTGGAGAATGTTCCCTGTGCATTGGAAAAGAATGTATACTTTGCTGATGTTGGGTGGAGTGTTTTGTATATGTCTATGAGGTCAAGTTGATTGTGGCCTTTAGATCTTCTGTATCTTTGTTGAATTTCTTTCTACATGTTCTGTCCTTTACTGAGAGTGATGTGTTGAAGTCTCCTACTATTATTGTGGAACTGTCTATTTCTCTTTTCAGTGCTGTGAAAGTTTGTTTTATGTATTTTGGAGCCCTGTCATGGGGTGAGTAGATATTTATTAAGGATATGTCTTCTTGATAGATTGTTCCTTTAATCATTATATAGTGTTCTTCATGTCTTTTATGGTGGATTTTGTCTTAAAGTCTGTTTTATCTGAGATTAGTAGTGCCACTCCTGCTCTTTTTTAGTTACTGTTTTCTCAATATATTTTTTGCATCATTTTATTTTTAATGTATTCATGTCTTTGTGTCTAAGGTATGTCTCTTGTAGATGGCATATTGATGGATCATATTTTTTTAATCCATTCTGCCACTCTCTGTCTCTTTAGGTGTGCATTTAAACCATTTACATTCGGTGTGATTATCAATAGGTATGAGTTTATTGCTGTCATAGTGTGCTTTTTTTGTGTGGTGCTGATGTCTTTGTTCGCCTTACTTTCCTATGCTAATTCCTTTTGTTTGGGTATTTTCTTTTAGTTTTTTTTTTGTTATTATAAATTTTGTGTTTACTGAGTCTTTATGTTTTTATTCTTTTTTATTTTGTTGAGCAAATTTGTTAACTTTCTTAGTGGTTACATGGAAATTTACCCTTATCTTCCTAAGTTTGAACAAGTCTTTTATTACTTGATATCACCTTGACTTCCTCTCCATTTGAAAGTTCTATGCCTATACTGTTTATTCCCCCTTTTATTGTTTAGACATTTGTGTCGTTTATAGATTGATGTCTCTGGTTTCCTGTTTTAAGTCTTTTAGCCTTGACTAGGTTGGTATCTGGCTGATGCTTTCTTGTGTCCCAGACTCCGGTTGTTGTCTGATGTGGTTGGTTCTATAATTGAAGGACTCCCTTTAATAATATTTTTTGTAAGTTTGGTTTAGTTTTTATGAATTCCCTTCATTTCTGTTTATCTGGAAATGTCCTAAGTTCACCGTCATATTTGGTTGGTATTTTTTTTCTTTCAAGGTTTTATATATGTCATCCCATTACCTTCTTGCCTGCATAGTTTGTGCTGAGTAATCAGAGTTTAGTCTTATTGTTTCCGCTTTGTGAGTGACTTTTCATTTTTCTCATGCTGCTCTCAGAATTCTTTCTTTGTCTTTGGTTTTGGCAAGTGTGATTATGATATGTTTTGGTGACTTTCTTTTAGGGTCTGTCTTACATGGGGTTTGTTGAGCTTCTTTGTGGTCAGCTTTTTGTCTTTCATAATATTTGGGAAGTTTTCTGCCAGCAAATCTTCTCTGTGTTTTCCATTTTCTCCTCCTGTCCTGGAACTCTGATCATGCACAAATTTTTGCTCTTGATTTTGTCCCACATAATTCATAGGTTTTCTTCATTCTTTTTTCTGATTTTTCCTCAAACAAAGTGGTGTCCATGGATTTGTCTTCAATCTTGCTGATTCTGTCTTACATTGTTTCAAATTTGCTCATAAAAACCTCAATTATTGAGTTGTTTATTTCCAAAATTTTGTCATATGTCTTTTGGATTTCTAGTTACTGTTTTTGTATGATTTTTAATTGTTTATTCATTTGATGTTTTGATCTTGTATTATTTTCCTGAATTATTCTATTGCTTTGTGTTTTCCTTGATTTTGGCCTTTTTTTTTTTTTGTTTTGACTGCGTTTTCCATGATTTTGTTTATTTTTTCTTTGGTTTTGTCTGTGTTTTTCTTGATCTCTTTCCTAATCTCTTGGAGAACCTTGAATATTAGTCTTTTGAATTCCATATCAGGTAGTTCCAATGCCTTTTCTTCTACTGGAAGGTTATGTGATGCTTTATTTTGGTCACTTTCTGGAGCCATCTTGTCCTGCTTTTTTATATGATTTGATATTGTGTGCTGTCTCTGAGACATTTAGGTGTTATTTTCTTTTTTTATGGATTGTATGTTCATTTGTTTCATCCTGGTTTTTTGTTTTGTTTTGAAATGTCAGGCCAGGCAGTCTGGGCATGCCTTTTTATTTTTATTTTTTAATTGTGCTTTAGGTGAAAGTTTACAGCTCAAGTTAATTTTCCATACAAAAATGTATACACATATTGTTATGCGATGTTAGTTGCAGTCCTTACAATGGGACAGCATACTCCCCCTTTCCACCCCGGGTTTCTTGTGTCCATTCAACCAGTTACTCTCCCTTCTTGACTTCTCATCCTGCCTCTGGACAGGAGCCACCCATTTGGTCTTGTGTATCTGATTGAACAAAAACCACACTCCTCACAAGTGTTATTTTTTCTTTTATAGTCCAGTCTAATCTTTGTCTGAAGAGTGAGCTTCGGGAATGGCTTTAGTTATGAGTTAACAGAGCATCTGGGGGCCATAGTTTTGGGGGTTCCTCCAGTCTGTCAGACCATTAAGTCTGGTCTTTTTATGTGAATTTGAGTTCTGCTCCACACTTTTCTTCTGCTCCACCTGGGATTCTCTGTTGTGTTCCCTGTCAGGATGCAGGCTGGGCATGCTTTGCTGGTTGCTGGTCTGTGGGCACGATAGCTTTCACCTCTTTACCAGGGTGGGCAGGGTAGCAGCAGGCAGGGCAAGCCGACTTTGCTGTATACTGGTTTGGAAAGCTGGCTGAGGGCAGACTGGGCAGGTGCTGTCTGCCTCCTGATGTTGGTCCAGCCATGTGGGAGCATTCACAGATGGGTGAGGGCTTTGGATGGGGAGTGGTATGGGCTTGCTACCCCCCTTCTAGCAGCTGGTCGAGTGGCAGGAGGGGAGGGGCAGCACAGGCCCAGTGCAGCTCCAAGACTGAGCTCCAGGAGCACCCTAGCCCTGGCAGCACAGTGGGGGCTGGTGGGAAAGTGGGGAGGTGCCATATGGGGCTAGGAGAAAGGGAGAAAGAAAAGGAAAGAGAGAGGAAAAAAAAAGGGTGGCATGGTGGAGCCAGGGTGGGGGAGACTGGGCAGACCTGGGGGCTGGTGGGAAGAGGGAGGAGATGGCATATGGGGCTAGGTGGGAGGGAGAAAGAAAAGGAGAGAGAGAAAAATGGGTGGCACAGTGGAGCCAGGGTAGGGGGAGACTGGGCAGACCTAGGGGCTGGCAGGAAGAGGGAGGAGATGGCATATGGGGCTAGGTGGGAGGGAGAAAGAAAAGAAGTAAAGCAAAATAAAGAAGACTATATCCTTTGTTTATCATATTCCATCCACTAGGACGGAGTAGATAGTAGGCAAATGTTTGTTCTACCACCTGTCAGTTTGTCATACTGTGGCGGCTTATGTGTTGCTATGACGCCAGAAGCTATGCCACTAGTATTTCAAATACCAGTAGGGTCACCCATGGTGGACAAGTTTCAGCAGTACTTCCAGATTAAGACAGACTAAGAAGAAAGGCCTGGTGGTCTACTTCCAAAAATTGGCTAATGAAAACCCTATGGATCATAACAATATTGTTCAATATAGTGCTGAAAGATGAGCCTCCTAGTTTGGAAGGGACTCAAAATACACAGTGACTGCAACAGTGGACTTGAGCATACCCATGATCCTGAAGATGGTGCAGGACCAGGCAATGTTTCCTTCTGTTATACCTAAGGTCACTATGAGTCAGAGCCAACGTGATGACAATAACAACAACAGAAAATGTTTGTTGAACTAGTTCTAGTGTTCTCTCCATGCCACTTCATTATTATTTCCTGTAAGGAGAAATCCAGCGGGGTTTCTAAGCTTCTCTCCCTCAGCCCCTAGTAGAAGGACTTCCTCCCTCAGCAGGACTAAAAACCAAACCTGTTGCCATCAAGTCGATTCCAACTCATAGCGACTCTATAGGTCAGAGTATAACTGCCCCATAGGGTTTCCAAGGAGTGGCTGGTGGATTCGAACGGCCAACCATTTGGTTAGCAGCCAAGCCCTTTACCAGTGCGCCATCAGGGCTTCTCAGCAGGACGGGAGACCTGCAATTCCCCCTTTCCTCCCATGTATTTTGTTCTGTTTTTTACTTTTTAATGGGAACTTTCAAACATACATAAAAGTAGAGAGAACAATACGATGAACCTCCATGTGTCTCTCACTCACCTTAAGTAGTTACCAGCAGTTTGCTAAATCTTTTTTCACCCATTGTCCTCACCTTTTAGCACATTTTAAAGCAACCCCCAGAAACTGTGTCATTTTACTAGATATATCTTTAACTGATAAGGCCTTTCATCTTATAAGAAACCATCATACCAATATCGCTACTGATAAAAAAAAAAAAGAGAAATCCTTAATTTTATTTAATACTCATTCTGTGTTCTGACCTCTACAGTTATCTCAAGTGATCTTTCTCTAGTTGATTTATTCACCTCAGGAGCCAAACAAGGTCCCCACATCTATAATGCCTTTTATTTAAAATTCTAGTGCATTCTAGGGGTCATGTCCGCCCTGAGGCAAGTTGTGGCATCGACCTGGCTATGGGACATTTTGGGCCACCCTGGCAGATGATACTGCCGCCTATCTTCTCTTTATCATACACACAAAAGAGGCAGCTTCAATTCTGTTACCTGCTGACAGCCCCCAGTCTACCCAGTGGGGCTAAGTCTCTTTGAGCCCAGGGAAGAGAAGAGTTGGGTGAGTTGTCTGCCAAGGGGAGTCCCTGGGTGTGCAAATGGTTAATATGCTTGGCTGTTAACTGAAAGTTTGGAGGTTTGAGTCCACCCAGAGGTGCCTCGGAAGAAAGACCTGGTGATCTACTTACAAAAAAAAAATCAGTCATTGAAAACCCTATAGAGCGCAGTTCTACTCTGACACACATGGGGTTGCCATGAGTCAGAATCCCCCCGCACAGCAACTGGTACTGGTCTGCCAAGGATACTAACTTGCAGTGGGGTTTTTCCAGCTCAATTCATTTATGATTCATTTACTCATTGCCTTGTGGGTTAGGGTTGGGGGTAAAATGGTGAAAAATTGGATGGCACAGGGTGACGGGCTTAGGCGTAGTTCCTCAGCCTTAATCCTACCTAGCTGATCTCAGTCTTTAATGGAAAAAGAAACAAACTACCACCCAACTTCCCTGCCCCCTTTCTTCTCCCAGCTTCTATGGGGTCAGAGGAAAATGACTGAAATTCATGTCTTGAGATGAGAAGGAAGGAGCTTATCAACTCCAGCCTTCCGACCGTCAAGCGGCACCCTGGTCATGAGAACTAGCACTTATATAGCGCCTTACAGCACACAGCAGAGTGGCGCAAAACCACATCTGGAGGCTCCACATCGTACCTTCAGGGCGTCACGTGACCTCTTCAGGTGTCTGTTCAGGCAGGAAAACCTTACAGTTCTCATTGTTAGAGGGTATCCTCCAGTGTGTCACTGAAATCCATCTGCCTCTAATTTTTGTGCCTCTGGCACAGTAGCGAAGCACTCGGCTGCTAAGCGAAAGCTCGGCGGTTCAAATCCACCAGCCGCTCTGCAGGGGGAAGATGTGGCAGTCTGCTTTTGTAAAGATTACAGCCTTAGTTAACCCTACGGGGCAGGTCTACTCTGTCCTATAGGGTGGCTAGGAGTCAGAATCAACTTGACAGCTACAGGTCTAGTTTTTTGGTCCTAGTTCTGTCCACGGTTTCTATATAGACCATCATGATCTGGAGGAACGGGATACATTCATGATAGCTTGACAATTCACTTTATAGGAAAAACAGAATTGTTGTCTCAGTGCAATTAGATTAAAAGCATACAGGGCTGCTTGTGCAAGAATGTTCATAGCAGCACTATTCATAATAGCCAAGAAGTGCAAACAACCCAAATGTCCATTAACTGATAAATGGATAAAGAAAATGCAGGATATTCATACAATGGGATGTTATTCAGCAATAAAAAGAAATGACTTGCTGATACATCCTACGACATGGGTGAACCTTGAAAACATTATACTAAGTGAAAGAAAGCAGACACAGAAGCCCACATATTGCAGTATTCCATTTATATGAAATCTCCAGAATAGGCAAATTCTCTATTTTAAAGTAGATTAGTAGTTGCTTGGATGGGGAATATGCTGGGGAAAACGGGGGTGACTGCTAATGGGTATGGGTTTTTTTGGGGGTGATGCAAATGTTCTAAAATTGATTCTGGTGATGGTTGCAAAACTCTGTGAATATAGTAAAAATCATTATATTGTACATTTTAAAAAGTGAATTGTATGTTATGAGAATTACATCTTAGGAAATCTGTTATTTAAAAAGGTGTAAAGGGCTAATCTGAAGACAGCTAATATTTAACGAGCATTTATAATTTGCCAGGAGACCTGGTGGCGCAGTGGTTAATATATTTTGTGATTTTTATTTTCACAACAACACTTCTAGGTAGGTAACTATTATTATCTCCAGTTTAGAGATGAGGAAATTGAGACTTGAATTATTGTTTAAGATTGCATAGCTAGTAAATGACAGGAACAGATTTAGAACCTAGACACTCTGATTCCAGAACCCAGGATCTTAACTACTTCATTGTACTCTCTTTATTTCTCCTTATATCCTTCTTACCTCTTCTTCCCTTTATGGTTAGCTTCACGGAGTTCCTTGCCAGAAATGGGTAACACTGTAATTTGGTAAAATTTCTATGGCATCTTTACACTGCCACCTGGTGGTAGAAATAATTAAAGCAACCTCCAGCTACCTTGCAAAGTTGAGTTGCACGAAAAGACTCGAAAGCATTTTTCCCAATTACATCAATGCAGTCAAGCAGTTATGAGTTCTGCTTGATCCTGCTTTGAACCAAACACAGATCATATGAGAACAAAGGAACAGAACAGTTTGAGTCCCTGAAAGGATCTAAATTTTGCTGATTAAAAGATGTAACCGATCATAGAAAACCCTTGAGCAACTCTTTTGTGGTAGTATCTCTTCAACATATTTATTTATATATTTGAAACCTTATACCTGGTCTTTGGAGTCACTGGGTGGTGCCAACAGTTAAGCGCTCAGCTGCTAACTGAAAGATTGGAGGTCTGAGTCTACCCAGAGGCTCCTCGGGATAAAGGCCTGGTGATCTACTGCCGAAAAATCAGCCATCGAAAATGCTATGGAGCACATTTCTACTCTGACACACATGGGGTCACCATGAGTTGGAATCAACTTACTCTATTTTGAAAAACTCGTTCCTCCTGTTGCCCTTGTTCTAATGACTCATTTTAGTCACCATTTCTTTCTGCTGTTAAAACTGACGATTTAGAAATAATTTAAGGTTAGTTAGTAACCATTCACGGGATAGCCATGAGTCTGAATGACAGGACGATAACTAACAGCAGCAGCAACAACGACAACAAAGTAACCATTTACTGCTCTTTGAAGAAAGAAAAGGGGAGGGCTGTACAGAAGAATCTGTCTTGTTGCTTCCCCATCTTGGGCATGCAATTTCCTGGGACTCCCTTTGCCACCTCTATTTTCAGTGGCTATCCACCATTACTCATAGCAACTCATAGGTTCCTATGAATCAAAATCGACTCGACAGCATTGGGTTTGGTTTTGGGTTTTTGGATCCACCATTAGGCATGTCTTACCACGAGTTCAGACATAATGTGGGCATAACATGATCAACAACAAGCTAGAAGAAATCATACAGAAATCAACCAGTTTTAGAGCTGGAAGACGCTTTAGAGCTTGTCTAGTCTAGCTAACACAACCAGTTTGCATTTTCACGGCAGAAAGATTGGGAAATCTTGAGGAAAGGAATGGCTGAATTGATTTTTATGGGGTGGTAGTCCTAATCAGAAAGTATGAATCATGGCTCCCTGTAGCCTGCAAGGACATGGCAAAGGTGATGTATTGGGGGCTGGCTGTGAGCAAGGGGCTGGGGTGCTGATCGACAGTTTTAGCAATGATTCATTTTTGTCTTGGATCAGAGGTGCTCAGATGTTCTCAGACACTGTCAGTCACAACATCAGGACAAACTGGTGTGTTGAGCTTAGATGCAAGGTGTATTGCAAGTGATGTTACCAGTAATAATTACAGTATCAATGCTTGCAAATGCTTTTTCTTAAACAATTTCAAACTAGAAGTTGCAAGTACAGTACAAAGAGCTTTTTTCTCCAGAACCATCTGAGAGTAAGTTGCCAACCCAATGTCCTATTATCCCTTAATTCTTTAAAGTGTATTTCCTACAAATGGCATTCTCTTAGCTAATTTATAACGATCATCAACATCAGCAAATTAACACCGTGTCTCTTTTCCTCTTTTTATAAGACCCAGGCATGAAGAGATTAGAGTCCACCCTAATAACCCCATCTTAACTAACTATATCTGCAACAACTCTATTTCCAAATAAGGTTATATTCACAGGTACCAGGGGTTAGGGCTTCAGCATATCTTTTTGAGGTCATAATTCAACCCATGACACCATAATAATACCTAGCACCTAGCATAGTTCCTGACACAATGTAGTTGTTTAAAACTTTTTGAATAAGTGAATGAATGAATAAAATGAGAAAAAATAGACAGCGTTACAGTGACCATATTGGAAAATGCACATAACCTACAATCCAATTTATCTAAGCCTTCACCTGAAACCTGCTGTGTGTCAGGCATAGCACCTAGCACGGTGCTTGGTGCATAGTAGGTATTCAAGAACAGATAGACCCAAGGAATTATATGATACATACATTTCATCTGTCATTAAATTATTTATATATATACATATACATGTATATAGAGAGAGAGGGGGAGAGAGAGAGTGAGAGCACCCTGGTGGCGCAGTGGTTAAGAGCTATGGCTACCAACCAATAGGTGGGCAGTTTGAATCTACCAGCCGCTCCTTGGAAACCCTATGGGGCAGTTCTACTCTGTCCTATAAGGTCACTGTGAGTTGGAATTGACACGACAGCAATGGATTTTATATATATATATATATATATATATATATATATGATGCTGTAATTTCTATCTCTTTGTGATTATGTGTGCTGCTATATAGAACAAGGAAAACAGAACCCAGAGAGGGGTGGGTCTCCCAATCTCCACATCACAACACTTATCCCTGCCAATTATAGCACTGCCCCTTGAAAGGCAGACATAATCAGTACAATCAACGTTTATTGAGAATCTACTACGTGCCAGATCCTAAGCAAGGTGCTTTCTCATAAGGTCGAGCTGGGTGAGAGGCTGGAATAAAGGACAGTCAAAACTTGGGGATCCACTAGGAGCCAATGGGGATCACATGCTGACTCCCAAGAAGGCATCTGAGTTTCACCGTGCTAAGCATTTTCATAGCTCTTCTGAGTCTCTTCCTTTATAGAAAATAGGAGAATTCTACTTCTTTTCTTTTCTTTCCCATTCCTGTCAGTTCAAGTTTTTTTTTTTTTTTAATGCATTCTAATAACCATATATTTCATTTTCCACCCATCCAGACTGCTTGCTCCTTCCTGTTATGTCTGGGGAGAACTCATAAATGTCATTGGTGACAAAGCCACTCTCTGTGCTCACCGGAGTCACAAACCCACTTTCAGATGGATTCACAGCCATGTTGTCGTAGTCACAAGACATGTTATCAAGAACGGCTTCTCCTGAACACACGCGGAATGAAATATTCTTCAGATCTGGCCGGGTCTCAGCTAAGTCAGCTTCACTTTGTTTTCTTATGACCTTATAAACCTCCAGGTCCGGGCTGTTTCCTTGGTGGGGAGATGGCCAGATCGTGTGTTGCTCCTTTGTGTTAGGGCCTGGCTGCTGCCGTGTTCTGGGGAAAAGTAAACCAGAGCTGAGCATTTCAGTCACAAGGGGATTGAGAATATCCCTGTGCTTGCCTGTTCAGGCAAGAGCAAGTAATTCAATGCAGCCTCACCAAGCTGCCATTTCCCACCTACCTCAATTTACAGGCTGGGGCTTTGGGGTGGAAGGAACAAAACAGAGAGAAGTGTGGTTATGTCCAAAAACGATTGTGAATCTCTCATTCACTGCTGCCAGAATGTAGGCTGGGGTAACTACCCTGGGGTCCACAGAACCCTCAAAGAGTCCATGGACAGAAATGGATGGAGGAAAAATATCACATTTAAAAAAAACAACTCACCTCTAGTTGAAATTTGGCATATCTTTCAATTATGAACGCAGAAAGTAAGCCATACTAGAATTAGTAATATCTGTGCTTTGTCACAGATATTTTCATATCATGTCACCATTATTATAGATGTTCTTAAAATATATTTTATGCTCATCTGTACTTCAGTATCATGATGATTATAAACCTGTTGCTGTTGGGCTGATTCCAACTCATGGTGACCCCATGTGTGTCAGAGTAGAACTGCACTCCATAGGGTTATCAATGGCCGGAATCTTATGGAAGTAGATCACCAGGCTTTCTTCCGCAGTGCCACTGGGTAGATTTGAACTGCCAACCTTTTGATTAGTAGCCGAGCACAAACCGTTTGTGCCACCCAGGGACTTATGATAATTATACCTACCACTAAATAAAGAGGCAATAATAAAGAAGCACATGTATTACTGTATCTCAAATTCATTTTTGGAAATATTTTGCTATATGGAATATGATTATAATTGCTTCCTTTGTAATCTGATGTATTTTATTTTATGCATTTAAAAATGTTCTGGGAAGGGGTTCATAGGCTTCACTAGACTGCCAAAAGGGTCCATGGCAGAAAAAAGTTTAAAAATCTCTAGGATAGACAGAGGAGCCTTGGTGGTGCAGTGGTTAAAGCGCTCGGCTGCTAACTGAAAGGTCGGTGGTTTGAACCCACCAGCTGCTCCATGAGAGAAAGATGTAGCAGTCAGTCTGCTTCTGTAAAGATTACAGCCTTGGAAACCCTGTGAAGCAGTTCTACTCTGCCCTAGAGGGTCGCTATGAGTCAGAATAGACTTGACGGCAATGGCCTTGGTTTTTGTTTTGGGACAGACAGACCCCCGGCTTCCGAGCCATGAGTACCAGACCTTGGTGAGGTGCTAAATAGATGGCTTAGAGGAGGGAATCAAGAACCAGCAGCAGAGTAAGCAGCTGGAAAATAAGTTTGTAATATTTTGAACTAAATTCTACATTTTAGGGTAAAGAATTAATAAAAAACAATCATAATATTAGCTAACATTTTTGGAATGCTCTCTGTATGCCAGTTCTGAATGCATTACCTGCTTTAATTCTTATAATAATTCTATAAGGAAGTTATTATTAAATGAGGTTGGTCCTACGTTGGAATCTTACTAATTCATCTGAAATTGGTAATCAAAGGAGGTCAAATCTTAAATTAGATTTAATTTAGATTTGACGAAACTAGATTTGATTAAAAATGGTGGCACATGACCGACCCCGTAACACGAGTGCTCTGGGCTACTTAGTGTAGCTATTTGTAGCAATCTATGCTTGTGTGTTCAATTAAAAGAAAAGTCAATTAAAAAGATTTCGGCTATTTCATTTGAATTAAGTGGTTTAGTTTCATATTTTTACCAAAATATGTTGGAACAGTTATTTTCCATTTGGCTCACCATTCATTCCTCTGCTCATTCACTCAACACGAATTTTCTGAGTGAGGTCACACCTTCATGAGAGCACTTTGCTGAGTGAATGACACGGTTTCACCCCTCACGTCATTTAAAGCCTTCCACGCACACAAGTTAAAGAATGGAAGATCACTCTCTTAATCACAACGATGCACAAAAATGCTTAGTATGTCTGAATTCCTTGAGTCCATCAGAGAATTTGCTCTTAACTCAGCAATGGTGATTGTTTCGGAGCTGCCAAGGCTTTTAATTAAGTGAAAAGGGCAACGTCTAGATCTCAAAGAGTGCTCTTTATGCAGAAGACACAAAGGTTTACACGATGAAGGTTTTACTTGCCTCCTTCTACCGATCCAAATCCAGCATACAACTGAGGTGACCACAAGGAGGAGGAAAAGGGGGATGCTGGGGATTAGGATGTAGGCAAGGCTCCAGGCAGCTTCTGAAAAGAAAAATGCATTTGCAGCGTTAGTAATGTTTTATGTAAGCACATTCCTGGGAGGAAATAGATATGCGGTTATTCAGTGAGCAAGAGTTTTCTAGTGTCAATAAATGAGAGTTTTCTACCTGTTGTATCATCCTAGGTAATAGTGAGAATAAGGAGCCCTGGTAGCACAATAGTTAAGCATTCAACTGTTAACCCAAATGTTGGTAGTTCAAATCTAGCCAGCGGCTCTATCGGAGAAAGACCTAGCAATCTGTTTCTGTAAAGAAACAGCCTAGAAAACCCTATAGGGCAGTTCTACTCTTGTCACACAGGGTAACCAGGAGTTGAAACTGACTTGCTGTCACCTAACAACAATAACCTAACCCATTGCTGTCAAGTCAATTCTGACTCATAGCGACCCTACAGGACAGAGTAGAACCACCCCATAGGGTTTCCAAGGCTGTAATCTTTACGGAAGCAGACTTGCCACATCTTTCTCCCACAGAATGACTGGTGGGTCTGAATCACCAATCTTTCAGTTAGCAGCCATGCTTGACCACTGTGCCACCAGGGCTCCTTAACAACAACAATAGTGAGAATAAGTTTGAATTTTTGGGTCTCTTGGAAAATATCAGGAGGGCACTTTTATTAATTAAACATTCCCCCTCCCCCAGAAGAAAGAGACCCTCTCTTTCTTGTCCTTACTCTCCCTTAGCAAAGCAGGGGCTGCTAGGGCTGTGTTGATGCTCTTGCCTCTAAGAACGGCCGCTGTGGTTCCCAAAGGTGGGGTGGAGAGAGGGAGGAAAAAAGAAAGCAAACCAGAGGTCTCAGCATTATTTCCAGGAAAGAGAAGGCCACAGGAATCACATGAAATAGACTGTAAAACCTTCCCAACATTTTTGCCTAAGACTAAACTGAATTCATGAGCAGAGACTATAAAGAACTCCTAGAGGCTTGCTTTCTTGTTGGTTCTTTAAAACTTATTAGCTGCCATTGAGTTGGCCCAACTCTTGGCAACTCCATCTATGCTCAGTGGAATGAAATGCTGCCTAGTCCTGCGCCATCCCCATGACTGACTGTGGATCGGAGCATTGTGATCCATAGGGTTTTCACTGGCTGATTTTTTGGAAGTAGATCCAGGCCTTTCTTCCTAGTCCATCTTAGTCTGGAAGCTCCACTGAAATCTGTTCAGCATCATAACAGCACACAAGCCTCCACTGGCAGATGGGTTGTGGTTGCACATGAGTTTCATCGGCCAGGAAGTGAATTTGGGTCTTCCTCATGGAAGGTGAGAATTCTACCACTGAACCACAAATGTCCTCCCTTGAAAACTTAGAACCAGAGAATTTTCCCTCAAGGAGCTTCAGGGAGAATCAAGGATTGGGGACTGACACCCTTCCTACTCCCACTGATCCAAGATTCCCAACTACACAGAGGCTTTTGCTTTGTGTTTCTGTGAGGCTGCGAACTTGACAACTATTAAAAAAAAAAATCCCAAGAACACTTTAAATACTCCCAATAATAACAATGAGCAATACAAGTGCTCCCCGCCTTTGCATAGCACTTTGTCCTTTGTTCAAAGCATTTTCACATATTGCATCGTATTGCATTTTATGGACACAGTAATGCTCTCAGGTAGGTAAGATAAATATTATTAGTTCTATTTTGCAAATGATTAAATGGAAGCACAGAGAAATTAAGTGGTTTTGTAAAGTCACCTAGTGATAAAAACCCAGATGTTCAGCACTCCAATTTAACGCCTCTTTTTCTTCTGTCTTTTATGGTTTACCTTTTAAAATGATTTGTCCATTTCCTCTGTTTCATGGATGCCTTTTTTTTTTAAGTTTATTTCTTTTGTTATTGTTATTGTTGAGAATATACATAGCAAAACATACACCAATTCAGTGGTTTGTACATGCACACAATTCAGTGGCATTGATTACATTCTTCGAGTTGTGCAACCATTCTCACTCTCCTTTTCTGAGTGGTTCCTCCCCCATTACCGTAAACTCACTGCCCCCTAAGGTTCCTATCTAATCTTTCGAGTGGCTGTTGTCAATTTGATCCCATACAGGTATCCGGCATGCCTATTCATCACGGATGTTATGCATCATGACTGAGTCTTTCTGCTCTTATTTCTCTATGACCACTCTCTCAGCCATACCCCCACCACTCCCCTCACTCCGTTCTCTGGGTGGTTCCCAGGCTCCATCGTCATGCCAGTTTTTACCTCCCGTCTAGTCTAATTGTCTTAGGATAGCTCCATGTGCACACTTCACGGATGACACCTAACATTTAACGCAGTTTTCGCAAAGACACAGATGTCATGTCTAGTTCCATTTTTTAGCAGCCGTGGGAAAGAATAAAATAGGGAAATGTTTAACCATGGGCAGTGTGTAATCAGGAGAGTCCCATTATCTATTCGTCCCAGGAGAATTCCACACAGACCTTTACTTTCTTTAAATGTTTCTCTGGCATCTTCTTTCTGCGTATCTTCCGGAATTATGGGTTGCTGGGTTGCTGGCTCTGTTCTGTCACCTGGAGAGAGACACATAGGCTGGGAACCTGGAGAAAGCATCATAATCCAGGTATTCTCTGAGGTCCTACCAGGGCCAAGGTGGGAAGCAAAAAAGCAGTAGCAATTTGACCAGTGCAGTTTATAAAGAGAAAAGTAATGGGTTGAATTTTCTGCCCTAGAGGTTTATTGTCTTTATCTTTTGGTGAGGCCCTTGCTGCCAAAGATCAGGTACTGAAACAACCAAGAAGCAGCTGGCAATGGGCACATAAAATACCAAGGTACCATGGGGAAGGGCCAGTGACTCACTGCTAGGACCATAAATTACCAGTTTGGCTCACTTCCTGTCTCGTTAGATGATATCATTCATTTCATATTGTGAATAATGACAAGTAATAACCCAAACTGAATTTGCAACTGGTGCTTTTTCAGCTTTGAGAGAAACGGGCAATACTACAGCGAATGAGACTAATGAATTACTTGTCATGGCGGGGTGTGGTGTACACCTGTCCAAACTGTCTGGTTAACACCAGTGGTATTTCTGTTGAGTAATCTGGTATAAAGAATATCTGTTTCTAAAGCTATGAAGAGAACCAAAATCCACACCAGTTGCTGAGCAGTTGATTCCTACTTGTGGCAACCTCACGTGTGTCAGAGCAGAACTGTGCTCCGTAGGGTTTTCAGTGGCTGATTTTTTGGAAGTAGATCACCAGGCCTTTCTTCCGAAGTGCCTCTGGGTGGATTTGAACTGCCAAATTTTCAGTTAGCATGCTTGGAAACAACCCCAAATTAACCCAAATCTCAAACAACAGGCTTACCTCCAGGCCTTGTAGAAGGAGCTGTTGGTTTCTCTGTAGTAGAAAGAAACAAAACCAAAAATAATTTTATTTCCATGTCATCTGAATAAAATCGACCAGAGCACAGAATTTGTTTGTTCATTCAGTCATCCAAAGAAAGTTTGTCTAGTGTTAGCAGATGCCAGGAACTGGGTTAGTAAATCAAAAGAATCACTTCTGCACAAAGACCAGAGGTGGCGTACCAGAATCTGAGCAACTTTCTCCCAGCTTTATTTGGGTGATTTCCTTTTAAAATGTATTTTAAAGCTTTTAAATATGAGAATTTCCAAATATACACAAAAGTAGAACAATTAGTATAATGAGCCTCCATGTAACCATCAAGAAGCTTCAACCATTATCAGCATGTTGTTAATCTAGTTTCAATAATAACCCCCTCTCTGGCCTGGATTATTTTAAAGCAAATCCTGGACATTTTATCCATTCATATTGGGGATGTTTTAGGGAACAACACACACTAATCTTTAAGCAATGGAAGTGGTTGAGGGGCTAAGTGGACCACTGGCTAGCCCCGAGGCAGAGACTGGTGACTCGGAACCTTGAGTTATTTCAAATTTTTCAAAGAGCCTCAGGAAAGTCAGGTTGCACAGACAACCTACATCCAATGCCTTTGCTCTTGGATGGGAATGTGTTAGTTAACCCCTTGTGTTGGCAGTGAGTCTCTTATGCTGATCAGATGCTCTGGGGCTCATGGGGACAGGGTCCTTAAGGGTAAGTTGTTAGTAATCTCAGTCCTAAGGCCAGGATGTCAAGCTTATTCTCAAGTCTCATTCAGAAAGGACAGGAACTTTTAATTATCTCTCCACACACATGTGTCTGTGTAAAGGTGAAGCACATCCACTATTCATTTAAAAAAAAAAACACAAAACACTTGCATACTGACTACTATATGATAGGCACTGTACTAAGTGTTTTATAAAAACAAATTCAGTTAATCCTGACAATCTTATCAAGTAAGTACTACTATTATTCTGGTTTAATACACAAGGAAACTGAGGTGCAGGGAGATTAAGTAATTTACCCAAGATCTCACAGCTTAAAAGTAGCTGAACTAAGATCTGAACCAAATAAATTAAAATTAAAATACTAAGGAGACAAACTGTGAGCTAGGCAGTGGGGAAACAACCCCAAATGAGAAATAGTCCCAGCCCTTTAAGGAACTTACACACTACAGGATGGCCATAAAATCTGGAAATACAGGAGAATATTAATTACTATTAATTTCGTGATATTTCATTATAATACATTGTATATTCAATGATAGAAACCCTGGTGACATAGTGGTTAAACGCTTGGCTGCTAAGCGAAAGGTCAAAGGTTTGAATCCACCAGCCTGCTCCAAGGTAGAAAGATATGGCACTCTGCTTCCGTAAAGATTTACAGCCTTGGAAATCCTGTGGGGCAGTTCTACTCTGTCCTATAGGGTCGCTATGAGTTGGAATTGACTCGACGGCAGTGGGTTAGGTTTTTTGGTTTATATTCAATGACGTGATGTGATCTGTTCGTTTTGTTGTCTCTCCATAATTCAATCCACTGTGCAAAGTTGCAATACACACGGCACGTTAATGCAGGACTTCCATCAGTCCCTGTACTTGCATCTGTGATGCATCGCTTCCGATGACTTGTCTCTAATTTTCACTGAATACACCTGTGCTTTTAACACACCCTAGAAGAATTAATTAAGGGGTTCCAATCTGGATAATATGCACCCATTCTACATGGCCACATTGTCAAATCCTACTTTAGTTGTTGTCATTCGACAAGACCCTTGTCACACTTGAGTAATGGGATGATGGTGTGACATCCTGTTGAAACCACACTGGGTGGCCTTCAAATGCAATCAATAATTGGTCAAACATATTATGTTTCCAGGCTTCAGTCAATTGTCATGGATTGAATTGTGTCCCCTAAAAATATGTGTATCAATTTGGCTAGGCCAAGATTCCCAGTCTTGTGTGACTGTCCACCATTTTGTGATCTGATGTGATTTTCCATGTGTTATAAATCTTACCTCTAAGATGTTAATGCGGTGGGATAAGCAGCAGTTATGTTAATGAGGCAGGACTCAATCGACAAGATTGGATTGTGTCTTGAGCCAATCTCTTTTGAGATATAAAAGACAGAAGTGAGTAGAGAGACAAGGGGACCTCATACCACCAAGAAAGTAGTGCCAGGAGCAGAGCGTGTCCCATGGACCTGGGGTTCCTGTGTGGAGAATCTCCTAGCCCAGGGGAAGATTGACGACAAGGAGTTTCCTCCAGAGCTGACAGAGAAAGCCTTCCCTGACTTTGGACTTCTAGCCTACTAGACTGTGAGAGAATAAACTCCTGTTTGTTAAAGCCATCCACTTGTGGTATTTCTGTTACAGCAGCACTAGATGACTAAGGCACCAATCAGGTAGTAAAGGGGACAAACTTGTAAGTAGGCAGTTAAAGTACAGTGTGTGAGGTGCTGTGATTCTTACAGCAGGGCCACCTTGCCAAGTTTTGAGGGGCCCTGTAAGGCTTCCCAAGAGGAAGTTATTTTTTAACTTCTTAAGTTGAAATAATTTCAGATCTATGAAAATGTGCAAAAATAGTACAAAGAATTCCCATGTATCCTTCACCCAGATCCCCCAAATGTTATCAATTTACCACATTCATTTGCTTAATTATTCATTATCTACCTACCTACCTACCCATCTATCTGCCTACCTATCTACCCATCCATCCATCCATCTATGTAATTTTTTTCCTGAGAGTAAGTTACAGATATGATGTTCTTTTACTTCTAAATACTTCAATATGCATTAAAATGGGTGGGGGGCATCCTCTTGTGTAACTATAGTGGGCAGTAAGCAATAGAGCGTGATCAACAAAACAAACAAGCAGAAAAACAAACACACAACTAAATAGGTTCCAAGTCCCAAAATAAAAGAATATTAAAACAAAATTCAAAAGTTCACATTTCAAAAAAATGTTTAAAAGTATGAAGTTTTAAATTATAAAGCTAATAAAATATAATGATGGAAAGCCAGTCTGCAACAAGTTCGTTGCTTTCACTGCTCTGAAAAAGGCTAAGCCAGCCTAGGCCTTTGCTGTCTCCCTGCCCGAGACAACATTGTATAGTGGGGAGGGGGAGGTCACTGGAGAGAAGAATTCATCTGAGGGGGTGAAGAGGAAAAACACCTCTTAGCAGCAAAACTGCAGCAAAAGCATAGTCAAATGCAAACAATTTAAAAATGACAGCATTATTTAGTCCCAAACTAGATACAACTAACAAGTCATTCTATTCCTGCCAGGAAAGAATGCAGATTGGGGGCCAAGCAGTTGGCTTGGGTGGGGGGTGGGGGAGGAGGAGGTTGTGAGAAACTTCAGGGACAGATCAAAAGTCACTTCAAGTTTAGATCTAAGCCAGTTATGTTGGAGGAGTCTGGGAAATCCCAGCTGAGTGAGACTATGGGCTTGTAGCCAATTCAAAACCCTTAAACAGATCTAGAAGCAAATGCCAGTTGAATTTGCAAGGCATCTGTAGAGGGTGCTCTGGGGAGTTTCAGCCTGCTCTTAGAAGTCCTTGCTGTCTCTGTCCAATGCTGGTGAAACTGGTGTATTCTATCATCTGCCTCCTCTGGTCGTTATTCTGTTTCCTTAAAGCCCCAGAAAATAATCTCATATCGCCATTAGAAGACTTGCAGGAGCAATGGCCAGCTTCCTTTCATATTTCTTCTTTATTTCAAGCTCCTACAGCTAACCTCACATGTAGAGAGAATAGGAATTTGGGGTTGTCCACATAGAGGGCTTTTTATGCCCTGGAAGTTCTAATCTTGCTTTATCATACATAAACTAGACCCTTACTTTTCTCCATCCCTTATCTCAGCGTTGATGCCCCTTTCCTTTGCTAGAATTACTCCTCACTGAGGAAGTGGCATTATATTTCCCTTTACAAGAACTGCAAATGTTTAACATTACTGGCATTTGCAACAAGCTTTCCCAGAGAGACCATATAACAAATTCTTGGTACTAGCAGCTGCTTATGAAATGAGAGAAGAGGCTGAGAATTCAGCTGCATAGCTTGAAAAGGATTCGTTACCGTTGGAGTATTTGCAAATGAAATTGTTCTTCATGTTGCATCGGTCGTCATTCCACTGGAACACGTAGGGGCCCCCGATGCCAGCAGGTGCTGACGGTTGATGGTACATGACCACACAGACCTCGCTGCCACAGGACGGCTCATCCACATACCAGTTCCTGCAGGAAAGGGGTCAACAGTGAAGGCCACAGGGCAGGATACCCCAAGACTTCCCAGTCAGGTTCCAGCAAGCCATGAACTTCTGATTCTGCTTCTGAACATGATCTACAGTAAAGGAAGAACTGAAGGACTGCCAAGAAGTAGAACCACACGCTTTCTAATGTGGACATCACAATCAATCATCTGACATCTACCACAACCTCTTTGTAGGGAGGAATATATGTCTGCAAAGTAATTATGAGAAAAACACCTAGCAGGGCCAGTCTGGATGATCTGACGTCTTTCTTGCTTTTTGATAATTAGGTTTTGTTTTCCTTATTTAAAGAGACTGGCTGCACTGAGAAGAGGCATGACTTATTTCCTCCAGAGCTTACCCTGCTCCCATCTCTGCAAGCTTCAACCACGACTGCCTTCCTAATCCTGAGGGGGGAAAAGCATAAAACCAAAAAAAATCATTGCCATCTAGTCCATCCTGACTCATAGCGACCCTGTAGGACAGAGTAGAACTGCCCCATAAGGTTTCCAAGGCTGTAATCTCTACAGAAGCAGACTACCACGTATTTCTCCCCCAGAGCAGGCTGGTGGGTTTGAATTGCTGACCTTTTGGTCAGCAGCTGAGTGCTTAAGTAGAAGGAAATTCAAGCATTTGAGCAAGATTTTCCAAAATGCAGAGGCTGTCAAAGCAGGTGAGGGGGTGAGGACTCTTGTCTTAGTGGAAGGCCACTTGGTCTTTTTACAATTTTTGGTTGTTTCCACCTGAGCCGGCTAATGATGATATATTTCCCCACCCCATCAGCCTCTGCTGCCAGATTTCTTGCCTTTGTCTCCCCACCTCCTTGAAAGGATACATCAGATATCTCTCCTATCCTGCAGTACTTGGAATTAAATGGCGCTACCATAATGTTTGATACTCCTTAGAAGTGAGGATGTGGTAACTTTGTCTTGCTTACTTTGGACACGTTATCAGGACCAAGACTGATCAGGGACAGATCAGAAAGACTTCAGGGACAGATAAAAAATCACTTCAAGTTTAGATCTAAGCCAGTTAGGATGGAGAAGTCTGGAAACCCCCAGCAGAGTGAGACTATGGGCTTATAGCCAATTTAAAACCCTTAACAGATCTGGAAGCAAATGCCAGTTGCATTTGCAAGGCATATATAGAGGGTGCTCCAGAGAGGACATCATGTTTGGTAAAGTAGAAGGTCAGTGAAAATGAGGGAAACCCTCAAATGAGATGTATTGACACAATAGCAACAACGATGGGCTCAAACATGGCAAAGAACAGGAAGATGGCATAGGACTGGGCAACATTTTGTTCTGTTATACATAAAGTCACCATTAGTTGGAGCCAACTCAATGGCAACTAACAAAGACAGCGACCTGGCTGGATATGTGCATGCCAGGTTAAAGCCTTGGAGCCTATAGAGCATCTAAGTGCCGCAAGCACCCACTCCATGAGTTGGCTCAGGTCTGGGCTTTGCAGTCTGCCTGGTCACCCTCCCTGAGTCCAGTTTCCCTCCAGACTTCAGATCTTGCCGTGGTTCTCAGACTATTTAGCTGGGTCCTGCAGTTCTGCCTAGCTCTTATCAGAGCCCTTCCTCAGGAAAGAAGCAGTTAATAATAGACAGACCTCCTGGTAGCATTTCAGTTTGGCTTGGCTTGAGTCCTGGGTTGCTGTCTACCAAAAGGAAGACCCTTTGCTGCTCCCACTGGGTTGACTTTGCCAGAATAAGAGGCTGGGCCTTGTACCTCATTAGTGACCTCTAGCCCATTTTCCAACACCACTGGGGGACCTCCTGCCCTGACTTGCCTTGTTCCCCTCCATACTGGCCTTATGGCTTTATGTTATTTCATCTCATGGATAGATGGAATATTATGCCTGGCACATAGTTTCTGGACCTGAGCCAGTTTTCAGACTCAGAACCCACTGATACGAGGGAAAGTCCAGGTTTCCAGAAGGAAGGTGAACATGGTAATGGTTTCCCCTATTCTTCCCAAAAGGGACTATGGCCATTCACTCAGGTAACTTTACAATGGGGAAAGTAGTATACCCAAATATTACCATGCAAGTTGACACTGATACCTGAAGACATGAAGTATCATCAAAGTCTCCCATTAAGAGTGGGGACATATTGGGGCCAGTTCTTGCATGGAGTTCTTGTCTGGGTCCAGCTCACAAAAGACCCCACCCAGTGGTCATTCTCCGGTCCCCAAATATATAAATACATATTTGGTAGTTGGTATACTCCCACATTGGTTTCTTAGCCTATGGGGTAAGAGCTATGATAGTGGAGAAGGCCAAGTGGAAGCCTTTGAAATTCCACTCCCTTCTCTCCCACCCCCCAGCAAGATAGTAAATCAAAAACAGGGGAAGATGCCACCCTTGAAGACCTAGGGAATGCAGGAATGGTGCTCCCCATCATAGCTGTATTTAATTCACTGGTCTGATTCCTGCAAAAACCAGGAGAAAGACTGGAAGACTGGGGACAAGGTGGCCTTGGATACAGTGATATGAATAGACATAAGGGAGTAGGCATAAGTAAGTGAATCTTTCTGTCATGTGTTAAAGCTCACCAGAGAACATCTACCACGGAAGAAGCACTAAACAACCAAAGCAATGAAATGACCCCGCCAGCCTGTTATCAGCCACCCCAGTGCTGGTGCAATAGATGCATGAACAGAGTAGTCAAGGTAGCAGGGATGGAGGTTGTACATGAGCCCAACAGTATCAGCTAGCAACAGAAGTCAATGCTGAGTCCCTGATATAGCAGCAATCTGATACTTTACTTGGTGGCAAGTTGATGACTTCTGCTAGAGGATACAGCAAGAGTTTTATTGAACTTAAGCTATGGCTGCCACTTGGGCACCTTGGGATCCTTGTGTCCAGGGACCAGCTACCCTGTCCCTCAAAGTCCGACTACAGATTCTTCTTTGTTTCCAATTTTCACATTCCAATCACCAGTAAGATCAATGCATCTTGATTGCATGTTTGATTAATTTCAGACTGCATAAGTTGGTAAAAATTTTCAATTTCCTCATCCTTGGCATTAGTGGTTGGTGTGCTAATTTGAATAACAGTCGCATTGACTGGTTTTCCTTGTAGGCATATGGATATTATCCTATCACTAACAGCACTGTACTTCAGGATAGATCTTGAAATGTTCTTTTTGACAATGAATGCAATGCCATTCCTCTTCAACTTGTTGTTCCCGGCATAGTAGACTATATGACTGTTCGATTCAAAACGGCCAGTACCAGTCCATTTCAGCTCACTAGTGCCTAGGATATGGATCTTTATGCGGTCCATTTCATTTCTGATGATTTTCAACTTTCCTGCATTCATACTTCATGTATTCCATGTTCTGATTATTAATGGATGTTTGCAGCTGTTTCTTCTCATTTTGAGTCATGATACCTCAGCAAGTGAAGGTCCTGAAAGCTTGACTCCCTCCACATCATTAAGGTCGACTCTACTTTGTGGAGGCAGCTCTTCCCCAGTTGTATTATCCATCATACATTCTATGTTCTGATTATTAATGGATGTTTGCAGGTGTTTCTTCTCATTTTGAGCCGTGAAACCTCAGCAAATGAAGGTCCTGAAAGCTTGACTCCATCCACGTCATTGTGGTCGACTCTACTTTGAGGAGGCAGCTCTTCCTCAGTTGTACTCTGAGTGCCTTCCAACCTGAGGGGCCCATCTTCTGACACTCTGTCAACGTTCTGCTGCTATTCATACGGTTTTCACCGGCCAATTTTTTCAGAAGCAGACCGCCAGGTTTTTTTCTTCCTAGTCTATCTTAGTCTGGAAGTTCTGCTGAAACCTGTCCATCATGGGTGACCCTGCTGGTATTTGAAATACTGGTGGCATAGCTTCCAGCATCACAGCAACATGGAAGCCACCACAGTATGCGAAACTGACAGACAACTGGGGTTTACTGTGTTAAAATATATTTAACGTGGAAGTTGCCATTTTAACCATTTTTTAAGTGTACAATTCAGTGGCATTAATTACACTTACGAGGAGCCTTGGTGACGCAGTGGTTAAGCACTTGGCTGCTAACCACTTGGCTGCTAACCAAAAGGCGGGTGGTTTGAACCCATCAACTGCTCTGTAGGAGAAAGATGTGGCAACTGCTTCCATAAAGATTTACAGCCTTGGAAACCCTATGGGGTAGTTCTACTCTGACCCGTGGGGTCACTATGAGTCAAAATCAGCTTGATGGCAATGGGTTTAGTATTTTTGATTAATCACACTCACAATGTTATGCAACCATTACTATTATCTTTTTCTAAAACTTTTTCATTATCCCAAACAGAAACTCTATCTATTAAGTGATAACTCCCCATTCTCCCCTTCCGCCAGCTCCTGGTAACCTATAATCTACTTTCTGGCTCTATGAATTTGCCTCTTCTAGTTATTTCATATAAGTGGGGTCATACAATATTTGTCCTTTGGTGTCTGGCTTATTTTACTTAGTGGAGGCCTGGTGGTGCAGTGGTTAAGCGTTTGGCTGCTAACCAAAAGGTCAGCAGTTTCAGTCCACCAGCTGCTCCTTGGAAACCCTGCAGGCCAGTTCTACTCTGTCCTATAGGGTTGCTATGAGTCGGAATCGACTCGATGGCAATGGGTTTGGTTTTTTAATGTTGTGGCAAAGTCCGTTAATACACTTGGCCGCTAACTGAAAGGTTGGAGGTTTGAGTCAACCCAGAGGCATCTTGGAAGAAAGGCCTAGGGATCTACTTAGATAAAACCAGGCATTAAAAAAATGCAGTGAAGCACAGTTCTACTCTGACATCCATGGGGTCGCCATGATTTGGAATCGACTTGATGGCCACAGGTAGTGGTAATACTGTAGCATGTAACCTCATTCCTTTTATGGCTGAAAAATATTCAATTGTATGTATATAGAGTATACACAGTCGATTCTCATTATTCATGGATTCCATATTTGCAAATTCTCCTACTTGCTAAAATTTATTTGTAAACTCAAAATCAATACTCGTGGTCCTTTGCTAGGCATTCATGGACGTGTGTATGCGGGGAGTGAGGGGAATGCGAGCCACCTTTTGTGACATAGCCAACTGAGGTTGAACAAGGCTGGCTCAGTATTTGCTAATTCAGTGTTCTGGGAGACTTTATAGAACATAACTACTGCGAATAATGAGAATGGACTGGGCCATGTTCTGTGTATCCATCCATTTGTTGACGGACACTTGGGTTATTTCCACCTTTTGGCTATCGTGAATGAAGCTGTAATGAACAGTGGTGTGCATGTATCTGTTTGAATCCTTGCTTTCAAGTCTTTCGGGCATATATCCAGACTTCCTCCTTTTTGAGTTATGTCAAGTGAGTCAGCTGCTGTGGATTTCACACTTACCTAAATTTTGATGTGCTGCCATCAGTCCAAGCATAGAGGTCCTGGCATGGTGTGCTATTGCTTTGTTTCTCCTCACGCCTCCTGAGCCCAATCCAGAAATCACCATCAGAAGCCAAGAGGTTTTCAATGAAATTTTGTATCAGTCTCTGTTCGTCTTCAGACTCGATGCTGACTAGCTGGCCCCCATCCATCCTGCAGGCTGCTCTGGCTTCCTCAAAGTTCAGTCTTCGAGAAGCATCATGGAAGTAAATGACTTTATAACAAGGCCTCTGAGTCCCTCCCCGGCAGACTAGCTGCCCTAGAGAAAAAAGAAGTCAATCTGTTTTAGTGTCCCAAAAAGTATACCAGGGCAGGGATTCTTTGGAGGTATCTGAATACAGTATGACTAGGCGGGAATACTGATTAATCATTAGTGGATGGTTATAATGTCAGTTAGGGTTCCCAGAGCAAATTAATATCCCTTCCAGCATGGAAGTACAATGATTTAAACTCTGATGCCTATGTTGTGTAGGGACTCCATGTTTTGTTTCAATGTATTGTTTGGTTCATTAAGTGGACATTTTTGACTATTTTTTAAAAAAGAGATAGATGAAGAGTTATGTTTTCACTTAACGACATACAAATATGTCTTTCATGCCATTAGGGAATCTCAGGGGATAGTGTGGCTTCAAGCGAGTATCTCTGTTTGGTGGTTCCTTCACGTAAGAGAGGCAATTCGAAGTCAGGTGTGGCCTCTGGCCTCCTCTACCCTGGAACCTTCTTCCTATGTAGCACGGCTGAGAATTCACTTAGTCTCTGGTGTAACCAGAAGCTAACAGTATCAGATTCATGAGGTTGTCTTTAACTGACAGTCAGCCCTAGCCTAAAGATAATATCTGTTGTTGATGGGTGCCACGGAGTCGATTCTGACTCATAATGACCCCATGTGATGGAGTAGAACTCCCTGTAGGGTTTTCTAGGCTGTAATCTTTATGGGAGCAGATCGCCAGATCTTTCTCCCTCAGAGCCGCTGGGTGGGTTTGAACCGCAGACCTTTTGGTTAGCAGCCCAGCACTTAACTACAGTGCCACCAGGACTCCTAGATAACAGCTAAGGTTTCTGACTTCTTACTATATGCCAAGAACTGTGCTAAGTGCAGGAGCCCTGGTGGCGCAGTGGTTAAACACTCGGCTGCTAACCAAAAGGTTGGCAGTTTGAACTCACCAGCTGCTCCGTGGAAGAAAGATGTGGCAGTCTGCTTTCATAAAGATTACAGCCTTGGAACCACTATGGGGCAGTTCTACTTGGTCCTATAGGGTTGCTGTGAGTAAGAATCGACTTGATGGCTATGGGTTTGGGATTTTTTTTTGGATGCTAAGGGCTTTACATTTACATACATACTTTATCTCATTTAATCCTCATAATAAACTCCCAGTGTAGGTATTGTTTATGCCCCATTTTATAGATGAGAAAACTGAGGCTCAGAGGAATTAAGTAATTTGGCTAAGGTCACACAACTATCAGCAGCATCGCCTAAGTTAGAACCCAGATCTAATTACAAAGTCATGCCAGTAACTACTGAACTATACCACTGGCTCTGGCTCCACTCCAGGCTCAGTTTATACTGGGAACCCATGAAATGTGTATGGGCTGACTGACACCTGAAGGGCTGAAGACCATCTCAGACAAATGGATGGGATTCTATTAAGGAATGAATATAATAAATCATTCACTGGTACACACTACTGTAGGTTGTGTCTGGGTGACTGAAGTCTTGCTGTACCAGAAATATTAGGCTCATTTCTCCTTTGTTCAATCAACATTTCTTGAGTGTATGCTCTGTGCCTGGCACTGTGCTGGGAATACAGAAACAAATGCCAGTTCCTATCCCACAGAATCACACAGCATGTGTTTCTGAAGCCAAGTGTACAAAAGAGGAAACCAAATTTCAACCAGGGGAGCAGTCCCTGTAATTTGAGAGCCAAATTGTGGGCTGTGGGTGTAAATTGCTGCCGCAGAATGAGGGATAAGGGATTTGGTTTGGGGGAACCTCTTTGCAGCCCTCCTGGAATGTTCTCAATTTACTAACTCATTTTGCAGCTGTGCAAGAAGCCAGATGGCATTCATTATTCCCAATACGCTCCAGAATACAGGGCAAAAGGCCACAGTTAACTGCATTATCAATGGGAACAGAGCACACAAAGATAATCCAAAAAGCTCCTGTGAATCTTTATTTTCGATTTCTCTCATCACTTCTGTATAGAAATTCTAGTAAGTAACAAGTAATAGGAGTTAGCATCTTTTCCGTTTCCTTGTCATTCTTTTGCTATTGCTGCTAATAGAGAAACTCTAAATGGACTGGTCAACCAGCAAATTAGGAGGTGTCAAAAAGCAGGACATTCTCACCAAAGAGGTGTTCCAGAGACGCTGGGGACCACTAGCCAGAGAGGCTGCGGCTGGGAGCTGCCTGGGGAGGAGGCTGAGCCAGCCGAGCTTCCGTGATTCCTTAAACTTGTTGCCGTCCAGTCATTCCGACTCATAGCGACCCTATAAGACGGGGTAGATCTGCCCCATAGGATTTCCAAAGCGGCTGGATTCGAACTGCAGACCTTTTGGTTAGCAGCTGAACGTTTAACCACTGCCCCACCAGGGCCTCGTGATTCCTTAAGGAGGCTCCAAATCCGGCAGCAGAGAAAAGGAGAATGACTAGGAAGAGGAACCCCCAACCTGGACACCTGCATAACATAAGCTGGAGTTAAATTTACTGGCAGGCGCCACTTTAGGACTGTCAAAGGAAACAACCCCTTAAGCGAGTTTCCTGTGTGGTCACAGCCTGGCCACACATTCCGAGTCAGCTGGAGGGTACCAGAGAGAGCCAGAGCTGGAAGGAGGCCCAAGGGCGCATCTGGTCCCCGTTGCAGGATATGTCCTCTCATTTGCAGGAAAGGGAAGGGCGGGCGAGTCTTCTGTCCCGCACTGTTCCCCTCCCCTCTCCATCCCTTGACCAAGGACAGAGGCTATGTAGCTCTAATCCAAGCGGCTTAACTCGGTTACCCTCCCGTTTTACAGCCTCGCACGCCATCCCCATCCTGAAACCAACTTTAGATTCTTTAACTCAGTTTCGCAAGCAGTAGTAACTGGAGGGGAAGAAGTTTCCATCGTCTTCCGTTCCTCTTTGCCAATCTGCCCGCGCCCGCGATGGGGGCCTGAGAAAGGGGAATGGACTTTCTCCCCCCCGGCATGCAGAACAACTGGAAAGGCATGAAGTCAGAACACTGTACCTCCTATGAGGTCCAAGTCCGGGGCTGCAGTGACACGACAGGAGGAAGGAAGCAAGGAGTCATTGCCGGTAGTCAGGCGGGGCTCGTCCGCACTAACTAGGATTCTTTCCCGATCTCTAAAGCGCTCCCATTTCAGGCACTGGACCCAGCCATCCTCCCCCAAGAAGCGAACAGTAGTAACAGGTAGGGTTCCCACAGCACCCACCGCGGGTCCCGAATCCCCGCGGCCCCCTCCGCCTTCGGGGCAGCCTCCCACGGTGGGCGGGAGGTGCGAGCTAGTTGGTGAGTCCTCCCGGCGAGGGGATCTAGGGAACTCCCGCTCCGCGCTCATTGGAGGCGCCCACTGGAGCAGATCTGCCCACTGGAGCAGGTCTGCCCACTGCCCCTTCAGCCTAAATCTCCCAAATCCGTAATCTTATACGGGGATCGGACTTTGAGCGCTCCGGGATACTCAGGGAAGTGGGGAACCCCGGGTACCCTGGGGTCAGACGCCGGGCGATTGCTACCCAGGAAGCAGGAAGCGCCAGAAAGCAGAGCAGGGGAGTGGGGCCGGCGGCGCTACCCCCTCCCACCTGGCAGAGGGCCAGAGAAGAGGCGCGGCGACCCGGAGAGGGTCATCTGCAGCTGGGGTGCAGAGGGGAGCATCAGCCCAGCCAGCCAGCGCCCCAGCCCTCGCTCCCGCGTGCGCACTCACCGCTCCACAGTCGACCCGCCCCGCCCCGCGGTCCAGCCAGCAGCACCACTACCAGCACCGCCAGCAGCGGGGCTGGCGGTTGCATGGCCCGGCTCGGATGCCCCCTTGGACGCCGGGGTGCTACAGCGGTGGAGCGGGCGGAAAGGCAGCGGCGTGCGCGACAACTGCAGCGGCGGCGGCAGCAGCAGCATCTCCGGAAGACCGACGGACTGGGCACTGCGAAGAGGCGGGGAGGGCACAGAGCCAGTCCGCCGCCCCTCCGCCCCCTGGGACGTCACTGCGGGGAGGGCAGCCCCGCCGGCTGGTCAGCCCCGCCTGACGGCCTCCTCCAGCGCTCTCTGCCAGTCACTGGGCTGGCCTCAGGGGAGCGAGACGCGGAGGGGAGGCATCCCACCACCCTGCCTTTGCGGGGAGGTCAAGCGCTTGCCAAGAGGGCAAGGCGGAGGAAAATCCGTCTGGCTTCTCTGAAATCTGGTGAAGAGTGCACTGTGGCTAAAGACAGGACCGTATCTCGCCCCCATTTTCCCCCGCCCACCTCCCCCAGCAACACCCAGGTTCACCCTGCGCCCTAGGTTCTGCATATGGGTCAGTGGGAGAGATTAGGCACTGGGACCTACCTGAGGGTCGGTGGGCTGCAGTCTCAGGGCTGCACCTAAGAAAGGGATGGTCCATGCAGAGAACATATGCTCAAGCAGGACATGCAGGCAGTGTGCACACAGGGAAGGTAAGTTATGGGGTACAGTGTAGGTAGCATCCAGAGAAGATGGCTAAGTTGGGGTTCTCCTGGCTGACAGGAGAGTGGCTTCCACCAGAAGCCAAAGGGTGTTCCTGAACTCAGCAAAGAAATGATTCTGTTTTTCGCAGGGCGCATGTTGGGAGGTGGGAGTGAAGATTATAGAGTTCAGCCTTGGACTGGTGGTAGAAGGGAGATGAATTGGAAAGAATGACCCGTTTCCTCTGGAAAAGCTTTCCTAACCAACCCAGCCCTCAGTGTCTGATCCCTCTTCTAATTCCCAGAATAGTTTATTGTGTTTTACATTTGTTTCTTACAGTAAGCAAAGTGTTTTCAACTGTATTCAAATAATAGTGAGTCCCCTGTCCAAAGACAGCTAAGTGACAGAAGGTGGATATGATTTCTTTGCCTTTCTCCCCATACCAAGCTGATGTGAAGCATAGCAGAAGCCCCACCTGCTCCAGTGACTTCTGGATTTTGGTCCCAGAGTGCTTACCTGCTCATCCTGCGTTCCAAAGCAACAGTTAAGAAAGTACAGCTGATCCTTAGGCCTTGAGCCACTGCAATTCTAGACAACTTCAGGCTGGGGGGATCTGATCTATTTTAGTATCATCTGATAATGTGGGGAAGATCTGCTACTGCAGAAAACCGCAGCATCAGCAGGATGAGGATTGACCAGTATGACAAGTTTCACTTATAGCCTGTCTCTATGTCCCCATTAGAATGTCTCACATCCAACACACATTGTTTCTAGAAATTCCTGGTTATCAACATATTCAAAGAGAGAACTGCTATAGTGAAAAAGAAGCACTTAAGTTGGCATTTGATGTTCTGTTTCAAATCCTGCTTTTCTTCACTTCCTGTTTGGCCTTCGGTAAGCCCCTTTGTCCCTCAAAATTTCATTTAACTCTTGGTAACACTAACAGTTACCTTAAGAATTTTATGAGGGTTAGATAAGGTAAATATATAAGGAAGTGTGCAGAAAGCTGGGCACAGAACCAAATGTCCATTGAAAATGATTTATTCCCAATATTACAACATCTACTACAGCTCAGAGAAGCTGTTCATTTGGCCCAAATATTTACATGGTGCTCTGAGTCCCTTTAATATCCTAGACCTCAGTCCAGATTGACTTTGTTAAGGTACGTAGTTAACCTAGTGTGGTAGATTGCATTATTGGCACCAATTCTTTAGCCTTCCCTGTAGTCATGCCCTTTACCACATGACTTTATATTTCCTCCCATTAATGGGACAGTGTGTATTTCCACACCCCTTGATTTTGTGTTCAGTCATGTGACTTGCTTTGGCTGATAGAGTGAGCCAGAAGTTCTGAGCCTAGACCATAAGAGGTCTCACATGTTCTCGTTTGTTCTCTTGATTCTCTGCTGCTGTATGAATGGAACATACCTTGCATATCCCGCTAGTCTAAAGAGGATTATACATGGAGCAGAGCTGCTTAAATCAATCAACAGACTTGTAGTAAAAAGCAGAGCTGCCCAAGACACTCTAGCCTGAAGCAGAGCTGCCTGACCAAGCCAAGATCAGCCAAACCTCAGCTGACTGCACTTGTGTGAGCAATAGTAAATGGTTGTTGTTTTGGACCATTTGGTTATGCAGCATTGTTGCAGCAATAGCTAACTATTGTTTATCTGCTAATGCAAGGAGGTGTCACCAGGGGAAGGCTGGTTGCCAAGAGGGCTCACAAAATGGAATTTATCTTCATAAGATTATCTTGGCCCAGGGTCCAATCCTTAGTTTGGCAAGCTCAAACTCAATCTAACTAAGAGACTAATATAAATATATTTACATGTTGACAAATATAATTGCTAGGTAAACAAGATGTTTGCCTTGGCCTGTTTAGCACATATTTTACCTGTGGAAATGAGATTTCTCAGAGCATGGAATCAGAACAAGGGGAATTAGTTGTATGATTTGAAGGTTAATACTTTGATAGCCTGCTATGTCCACTTTCACAATAGAAATCTACCTGACAAATACATCAACCTGGCAGGGCACCATTTATTTTTGATGGTACTTGGATGGACATTGCCAGCTTAAATCTCTTTAGATTTTCCCTATTCTAGGCCTACCTTCCTTCTGTTCAAAAGATTTTTCTTCAAATAGAGTTCTGTGGCACTATTAGTTGTCCCCCAATATCTATTATCCACTTCTTTTAGAGATGGAGTCCTGAGTTTCAACTAGACGGATGGCCTCCCATCTAAAGACTATTTCCTAGCTTATCTTATGTTATGGCTTAGTGTGGCCCTGTGATTAAGTTCTGGCCAATGGGATGTGAGAGGAAGTGTTATATTCAACTTCCAGGTCATGACCTTTAAAGGAAGGGGTGTGCTCTTTCTTTCCCCTTTCCCCCACCTGTTTGCTCAAATGTGGACATAATAGGGGACCTGGAAAGTCATTCTCACCCACAAGATGGAAGCAGCCTATTGACAATGGCAGAGCAGCAAGATAGAAGGAACCTGGGTCACTGATGATTAGAGAGCTTTCATATCAGCCCAGAGTTGCCTATCTGACCTTTTTTTTTTGCTAAGAGAGAAATAAACCTCTTTCTTGTTTAACCCTTTTGCTTTGGGTCTCTCTTTTACAGCAGCTGAACTAATATCCTAAAAAATTTGGATACTAAACAATTGATTTGGTTTTTGCTTACTACATTACTAGAATCCATATTACAGATGATTGTCGACTGGCATTTCAGGAATTACCAAATTTCTTAGATATAAATTTCAGATAATCTCTTGGCTTACTCTTTCAGATGGGAAATTATACCAATTGTGTGAGAATTTTACTAGTTCAACTCTGAGGTTAACCTCATTTTCCTTATTTCCAAGTTCTGAGTGGGTACTTTACTGTTACCCCTATGTATGGGCAAGTAGCCCTTGACTAGGACTGATATCATAAAGAATAAATATGCCAAATAAAGAACATTTGGTAACAAATGTAAAAAATTGGTTTATGTTAAGGTTGGCTAAAAAGCCTTAATGCAAGTTGAATCTGAAGAATGGTACCATTCTTTTCTTTTCCTCCAGAGACTGGATATGAGGGTGGCCCTTGACTAAACTCTGAGTGCTCACAATGAGTAGTTTCAAAGCTGAGTCTAGTATTTATGTGGTTAAGGAAGAACCATTAGGAGGATGCAGTTCAGCAATATATCCTTTCTTATTTGTATGAAACACAAAAAACAAAACAAAACAAAAACAAACCAGTTGTCATCCAGTTGATTCTGACTCATGGTAACCCCAAGTGTTAGAGAGTAGTACTATGCTCCATAGGGTTTTCAAAGCTGTGACCTTTCAGAAGCAGATCGCTAAGCCTTTCTTCTGAGGTGCCTCTGGGTGGGTTCAAACTGCCAAGCTTTTGGTTAATAGTTGAGGAATAATTTGGAAGGGATTAGTAGGTACATGAAGAAAATGAATATTCCTCTACATAGTAAAACCAGTTGCTGTTGAGTGGACCCCGACTCACGGTGACCCCATGTGTGTCAGAGTAGAACTGTGCTCCATATGGTTTTCAATGGCTGATTTTTTGGAAATAGATTGCCAGGCTTTTCTTCTGAGGTGCCTCTGGGTAGACTCAAACCTACACAGTAGTTGGACATAAAAGTCAGACTTCATTGGAGAGTAGTGGCCTTGTAGTTGAAAAAACATTTCCCTTTCTTTTTATTTAGATTGCAATGTATTGTAAAATAATGCTTGTTCTTGGGAAGTGTGTGTGTTTCAGATATTGCTTATTGGGTAATTAGTAGTATAATTGGCCTTGGAGAACTCATAATTATTCTTATCTGTGCTATAGATCTTGAAGCACAAAAGCTCTGTTCTTGGGATTCTCCTTCTATGCTCCCAGACTATCCTGCTCTGTAGGTATTGGGTTGGCTGTACTGCTGAAGACGGTTATGGATTAAATAACTTATACTTGGGACAATGCAGTGCTTGGGGGAGGGAAGATGAATGGATTCTGTGGGTAGGAGCAAATGGAATTTCCTAAAAGGATGTAAATTGGCCAGGTATAGGAGGTACAAAGAGGATAGCAGAGCAAAGTCAGAAACAGGTGTACCCACAAGGAGACCTCCTCAGAGGGTTTAACTTCTTGGCTCTTTACCCCCTAATTTAGAGAAAAGATATTGAGCATATTACAATTTTAAGATTTCCTTTCCTTTCTTTGTAATTCTCATTACTTACCCCAGTACTTCAGTGAAGTCTAAGACTGACTGTCTCGATGTGGTGGGAAAATAAAGGGTGAGAGAAATAAGCGGTCATGTGGAGGACCCCACACCTACTCCTCTGGTGGCACTGTGGAGGAGCAGCAGCATTTTAGGGGTTTGCCAAGGAGTTCAGGTGGAGGCCAATAGTGAATGATGGTCCTGAGTAGAACAACGAGCACCAGGAGAGAGCATATGACTCTGAGTAGGGTTGTCAATTGGGCAATTCAGAAGGAACATACACTTAACATGCTCTTTTCTAATATATACAAAAGACAATGACCCTTGGAAGTGAGGGAGGTTGGCACTGGGATTGCATATGTAGGTTAAGCCACAGGCATACTAAATCAGTTATTCACAAAATCAGAAGCAATTCATTTCTGGTAATGACATCAGACACATTCCAGAAACTGAGCAAACCGAATTTTGGGAAAGCTTTTTTTTTCAAAGCAAGAAAAATTTAAAGAATTGTCTTTTCATCCCTACTTTCTTACTAATTGTTTTTACTGGTGGTCTACAGGTTGGGATGCATAAAACCCTTGTTTCTAGTTTATCTGGTATTCATAAAGTAGGTCAAATCTAGAAATTCTGGAAATATCCTTAAAATACAAACCTGATAAACAGGAGTTTGAGAAGATATGAGAGGATAGAGATGATTATTTTTGTATTGTCAAACACAGAAGTATCCAATAAGCAAAATAAATACAAGTATTCAATAACTGGTAAAATGCCAAGGAGTTTACATATTTAACCTTTATTTCTTTGTCCATTTTAACTAAGTGATCCCAAAGATCTGATGTAAGAGTAGGTTGTTTCAAAAGTGAAGATATAAGTAAGCCATCCTCCACTATGTGTGAATCAAATTAGTCCAAGGCTTTGACTTCTTCTTGATCCTGTTTCTCTGACTCTGATATCACCTTCCTATTGATAGTAACACAAATCAGTTCCAATACACAGAACTCTATAGTTCTGAACACACCATAGCATGAAAACAACTTTTGAAAATTTCCCCAGTAAAAATTTACTATCTTGTGATTCTGATTATGCATTAGGTTTACTTGCAACCAAATATAAACTTATGTGTGGGAGAAGTTGAATCTGAAGAATGGTACCATTCTTTTCTCTTCCTCCAGAGACTGGATACTAGGGTGACCCTTGACTAAATTCTCAGCACTCAGGATGAGTAGCTTCAAAGCTGAGTCTAGTCTTTATGTGGTTAAGGGAGAACCATTAGAAGAAATGCAGCTCTGCAATATGTCGTTTCTTATTTATAGGAAACACGCTGTGAAATGTGATTTGAAGGGCCTGGGAGAAGACCAACTACCCAGACATGTTTTGTTCACAGTCACACTTTTAAGATTTCATCACTGGTAATTTAATTCTTTGGATTACCCATTATTCCCTGGAGTCAGTCCTCTTTTAAAATGCAAATATTCCTGGGATGCATAATAAACATATTGCTACTAAAACCTTACTATGAACATACTTTCTAGCTCTTTCTCTTTGACAGGGGGACCCAGATTACCCTGAGAAAATTTGTTGGGGGAGGGATGGTAAAGGTGTATCTGTGTATGCAGGGCATTTTGAACGGAGAAGAAAGGATGGAGGGAGGAAAAGAGAGCAAAGTTAAAGCATTTCACAATTGTTTCTAAAATATTTACAAAATTATAAAAAGCTTCTAAATTAACATACAGTATAAAAACATCACATTCTAAATAGCTAATACTGAACTACGTGATATTTTTGAATGAAAATTTTTTGTTACAAATATCTTTTGAATTCCTACATGCAGGCAGTGTGGGTAGGCACTTTGGGGGACCCAATTTCTCATACAGCTTACAGTTTAGTTATGGAACAAGACATAAATACATGAAAAGTTAAATAACAATTTAAGAGATTACGAGAGTTGAATAATTATAAGATACTGGCACAAAGTAGTGCATGATTAATTGTCAAAAGAATGGTACAGACAATAAACGTATAAGAAGTTCAGGGGAAGGAAATGACATACTGAAATGGAGTAAAATTCAAAGGCTTCAGGACAGATACGGGAAAAAGAGCAAGTCAATGTACAAAAGGAGCTAACTAACTAAGCTTTTAAATTATTAAAGGAATTATCTGTTGAAGCTGTGAAACAATGTTTTACTGTTAGGGTGGATCAACATGAGTAGTAGCAGGAATGTTCTGAGTCATTCCTGCAAAAATACATACAGAAATCTAGGGCACCCCAACGTATCTGTTGATGCTATTCAAGTAGCAGTCTTCATCCATTATTTTAATCAGATCAATGAATCTTTTGATTGGACTAGTTTTGCTCTACGTTTAGAACCTATGTCAAATCAGCTGGCTAAAAAGCAAGAAATTAAATTGCTGAGCCTTGTGTAGACAATACAGATAGACAAGGAAATATTTTAATTTTTTCAAAAGGTATTTTTTATTAGTGTAGACATGTCCATGTACTTTATGGGTATTACTTAGATAACATTAAAGGGAATCAGCCTCAGTACATATTAGATCAGACTCACAATTCAACTACTTTCTAATTGTTCTTCCCTGAATTTAGTATGCAAATAAATATTTGCCAAATTAAAGTTGAGTTAGCTAGATTGGTTTTTAGTCATAACACAAAAATGGAGAGATTTCCGATTAGGGGGTTCTTTAATGATTAACTGGTAATAGCTGGTTTCCTTTAATATCTTCTAGACCACGTGCCTGGTCCCCTTCTAATATTATTCTAGGAATTAGGCTATTAATCCATCACTGAGAGACTATAAAGCCATTGCTACGTGAACTTGGTTTTAGAAAGCTCAGATATGCCATTCGCGGTATCATAGCTGGTGGTTTACAAGGCCTGCTGATCTGTTAAAGATGGTGGGGTAGGTATGGGTAGGAAAGGGTTGAGATGGGAAGGCAGGTTAGCTGGGATGTGAAGGGATAGAAAAAGAATGTATACAGAGATTCAAGACTGATCTGCTCTCCTGATATGCAGGTGGGCCTACAGCCTTTAATGTTTTTGAGAAGAAAGTTTATTCAAGGCAAGAAATCTAATACAGTAGGGTGGGTTTTCAGAAGACTTGAGGTAAGAGGCAAAGTGAGTAAGCAAAAGCAATGCTTCTCTACACAGTAACAAGAAAAGTGAGAGTATTTTGACAGAAGTAAACTTACTTTGCTTCATGTACTTTGGCCTTTCTTCTACAACGAAGGGAGATCATTTCTTTCTAAAAAAAAAAAAAAAAAAGACACTAAAACTAAAAAGGAACAATTTCACTTCTTTCACTGACAGAAATTTGCTGACTTGAAAAAGTCTGAGGTAAAACTATAAAAGAATTTATACAGATTAGCCTCTTAATTTGGAAGCTGTGGGTTCAGAAATATTCTAGATTAGGGAATATGGGATTCTCTCAGGAGAATGTGTATTTTGAATCCACACGTTTACAGAGTGCTCTTATTGTTTTTATTAAGCGTGTTCTTCTTCACTTAGCATTTATTTTTCTATGAGCAAAGCTAGATCAATCATTGCAAAGCAAATATTAGCACTGAAGTAGCCTATGTTAATACCCCACAGATTTATAATAAGTGGACAAGAAGCTTCACTGAAAATAATACCTCACCTTTCACACTAGCAGAGCTGCAAACTCTGGAGATATCTTTGGTTTATCAAGGATTAACAAACTCCCTGATTTTTATACCTCCCCAACAGTTTATAGAAAGTTCTGGACCCTGGGTATCTAGATTCAAGAAGTCAATCTACTAAACCTCTGAGAAGTCGCTACAGTTCATCCCTCCAGATAGAGTTATCTGAATGCCTCACAATCAGTCTCACCATGATCCTTTCTTCTCTTTGTTTTCTTAATAGTTGGAGAATCTCATCTCTTTTCTTAGCCTGTTTAAAGGGAAAAAAAAAAAGTGGATGAGCCTTTGACTCAATCAGTAATAGAGCTTTGTGCCTGTGAAGGGTAGTATTCCATTTTCTTCTCACATTCTTTGGCAGGGTTTTAAAATATTTTTTCCATGAAAGATTTATACTTTATCATTTCAATACAAAAATATGTAACACAATCCAGTGTTGGATGGATTCTAGAGGATGTTGCTTTACAAACTAATAGAATTTTTTCCCCTCTGTCTAATAATAGCTAATTTTTGTTAAGCCTTTACTACGTGAACAATTCTAAGAACTTTATACAAATTACATACTTCTTCTAACAATTCAGGAGCTTGAGGGTACTATTACCCCAATTTTATAGACGAGGAAACTGAAGCTGAGGGAGATTAAATAACTTATCCAAGCTATTAAGTGGCAGGACTGGATTTGATCCCAGCTCCATCTGACTATAAAGCCCAGACTGTTGACTACTACACTAAATTGCCATTTAATGGCAGCGAGATACAAAATCAGCCAGCTCAAAGAACATGCCACCACCTAAGTTCATGGTTAAGCAGGCTCTTCTTAGTGGCTTGCATACGGGAACAAAGCCTTATTCTCTTATCTCTCCTTTCTCTGTCCCAGATATTGAAACTTGTACATTCTCCAGTAAGTTTTCTTAAATGTTAAAAAACTAATTTAGTCCAAGCATGAAGATTTATCAAGATACAAAAACCAAACCAGTTGCTGTCAAGTTGATTCTGACTCATGGCGACCTTACGTGTGTCAGGTTAGAACTGTACTCTATAATGTTTTCAATGGCTGATGTTTTGGAAGTAGATCACAAGACCCTTCTTCCAAGGTGCCTCTGGGTGGGTTTGAACCACCAACCTTTTGGTTAGTAGTCCAGTGCGTAACCATTTGTGTCACCCAGGGACTCCTAATTATAGGTGCAATATATTTTTACTAGACGCCATCTATGTTCAGTTTTGGAGATAGCCAGGCAGAAAATCACATCTGTAGTATGAGAGAACAAAAGAAAAACTGGAAAATCTGAAAGATAAAACTTGTACTTCAGGAGTCAAATAAAATGAAAGAAATTCCATTTAGATCAAGGCCAGAAGCAAGACATAACTGAAAATAGACACAGATTTGTTATAACCAGATAAAATTCTAAGTCATCCATCCATCCATCCATTCATCCAATATTTATCGAGCACATACAGAGTAACATTATAGTGCTAGGGGTTGAACAGAACGCCATACCTGCCTGAAAGATGATTGCAGATTTGTCGGAGAAATGTGCTGTAACAGGGTTAATGCAGCATGCAATCCTAATTCAGACTGAGGGGCAGGCACAGGAAAGCTGTCCCAGAGGAGATGATGTCCAAGCTTAGACCTGAAAGTGGTAGTCACCAGGTAACCATGGGACAGGTTGAGGAAGAGAGCTTTTGAGGCAGAGTGTGTATAAAGACCTAGAGGCTGCTACATTGCTAATTCCTCAGGATGATCCTAGACCCTATTCCTGATGGCTCAGCTGCATGGAGAGCTGGGAACCTCGGCATGTTCCACCGAGACATGTGAGAGGAGGAGCCTGTACTGGGGCATCTGTAATCATCAGCTGGGCTAAGTACACTGGAAGTACACTGGGTGCCTTTGCTTTGCATCATTCTGTTCAAATCTTATGAATTTTCCTTTTGAGCCTACAAAGCCATCTATTTGATTTTGAAACTGGATTTCTACTTTTTTTTTTTTTTTAATTTTAGGCATCATATATCACAGTTACCAAAAGGAAAAAAAAAAAATTCAGAGTACTTCTAAAAAGTAAGCTAAGTTTAATAATACCTGTCAACTTGCTATAGATTGAGTAAAATGTCTGTAGACAATACCTGGGGTATTTTCAATGTACACATTCAATCTTAGTTTCTTTTCCAACTGTTGCATTATACTTGTACTCAATTGGAATTAATTGCCTCCATATTGTGATTACATAGCATTTCCTACCTTTATTATGGTATTGATCTTACTTTTTCCCTGCTTTATCACTTAGTTGCTACCATATCTGTGTCTTTGCGAGTCTTATCTTTTTACTCTTTCTTAGAGCTTAGCAGAACCTTGTATATGATACGTAATTAATTTTTGTTAAATTGAATTGATTGAGTCATGATGTGTGAATGAAATTATTGCAGTGGCTAATACACAATTATTAACCTAAGCAAAAAGAAAAAAAAAAAGTTTTAGAAAGTGAAATCAAACAGTGGGATAAGTTTAGTTCTTAAATCCCCTGTAAAGAAAACTATATGATTATTTTCTCTGGAACTATTGGATGTCCAAAGGCAAGCTATATTGTCATAACGCTTCTAATATAAAAAAAAATTTAATCACTAGATTATAAAATAATAGTATAATAAAAATACATTCATTTATTTTTTACTTTGATTTCAGATCTTTTTATTATTATAATGGGTTTTAGTAACAAACCAGTTTTGTAATATATTATAGTGCACAGAAACAAATCTTTCAAATATGATTTGATTTGTGTTTCCCGATCTGCTTCCTGGAAATGAATAACAAAACTACTGTAAACAACTGTGCCATCTGAACACAGTTGCCGACTATTCTAAGAAATCTCCGCCAGGATAACTAAATAGAATTCTGTGGTAAGAGAAAATCCTTACAGTCTTATTACTAGGGAAAAATAATTTACTTGCTAATTTCATAACAACAAAAGGATTCTCATTTCTAATCATTGTGCTTTATTAATGAAATTTTATAAGACATTTAAAAATTTAATTTATTAGTTCCTAAAATAATACTTTTAGGTCAGAATGCATATTTATAATATTTCTATAGTATATGTTTATATATCTTATTTATATTACATTAATTACATTTACTCACATTTTATTTTTATATTTATAATTATTCCTGAAAAAATAAATTATGGAATAAAAATTGATTGTAGGAAATTAGGGTATGATGATATTTCAATTTAATGTCTCATAGATGGCTGATGAGTTTTAGTGTCACCTCAATAGTTAAATTGCTTAGTCCTGTCTTTTTGACTTTTTAGAGCCAAACAACTTGTGTGGCAACATTAATCTAGATTAGTGGAGTCAGATAAATTTGGGCTTGAATCTCACTTCTGCTCTGTGATTAACGGCAAGTACTATATTTTTTTAAATAATATTTTATTGAGTTTTTGGTGAAAGTTTACACAGCAAGTTAGGTTCCCATGTGATAGTTTTCACACAAATTTTTCAGCGACTTTAGTTACATTTATCATAATGTGTCAACATTTTCTTTAATTGTATTATTTGTTCCCTTTCTATACTCTAGTTTCCCAGCCCCCTTATCTTCTTATCTTTGCTTTTAAGAAATTGTTGACCTTTTGGTCTCATACTGATGGTTTTTGAGCAGGGAATTGATCTTATGAGTAATGTCCTTTATTTTGTGTGCCACTCTATTTTGCTGAAAGGTGATCTCAGGAGATAGGCTCGGTTCTAGGTTTAAAGAGTGTCTCAGGACGATGGTCTCACGGGGTCTTCGGTTCTCTATTGTTCCCTTTTGTCTAGCTTTTTCTTTTTTATTTTTAATAAGAATTTGAGTTCTGCTCTATATTTTTCTCCCAATCTATCCAGGATCAACTACTGTGGCCAGTCAATGGTGGTAGCCGGGCACCATCTAGTTCTTCTGGTCTCAGGGTAGGTGAGGTTGTGGCTCTTGTAGACTTGTTTCTTCTCTGTGCTTTTGGTTACCTTCTTACTGTCTTGCTCCTAGTGAGTCAAGACCTGTACTTGTGTCTTAGGTGGTCACTTGCAATCTTTTAAGACTCCAGATGCTATTCACTTCACTAGGATGCAGATCATGATTTTCTGTGAACTATGTTATGCCAATTGACTAAGTTGTCCCATGAGACTATGGTTCTAAGCCTTCAAACCCAGAAAACCGATGTTGGAATGTGTTCGGTTATGTCTGAGGAGTATCTGTATATGTGTCTTCAATGAATGTGTGAGACTGCACCCACGTATTTGTTCAAACCCACCAGCTGATTATCTCTTAGGAAATTGTTTCTGTGGTTTTATTGTTGTGATGGTGCTCTGGGATTCCAATAATTCTAATGTTAGATTTCTTAATTGAATCCCACATTTCCTTTTGGGTTTGTTTGCTTTTCTTTGTTCTTGTCTCTTGTTTCTCTTGAGCCTTGATAAGTTCAGTTATTTTGTCTTCTAGTTCACTGCCTTCTGTATGTTCGACTCTGTTGTTGTTTCTCTTGCTTTTTCTAATTCAGATATTTTATTCTTCAGTTCTAGTAGTTTTCTTTCTTTCTTTGTTTTCTGGGATGTTTTCAATTTCTTTGTTAAGTTTCTCATTTGGTCCTCTATTTGTTTCCCAAACTCTGCTAGTTTGTTTTCTGCGTGCTTTTTGTTTTCTTTAAACATATTTAGCACCATAGTCTGAAAATTATCAATTATTTGCATTATTCTGGCTCCCATAGGAGAGATTGCCTCTTCTCCATGTTTTGCTTTTGATTGCTCCTTCTTCTCTTGTAATTTCATGTTTTATTAACTTTTGTTGAACTTGGGCCATTTTGTTATCTTTTTTTTTTTTGCTTCAAATTTTTTATTCTGTTTATTGTGGGTAAATTTTCTGATTGGGTGCCCGGGTGTTGCAGCAGCCAAGCGTCTGGCTGCCAACTGAAAGGCCAGGGCTTGCATCCACCAGCTGCTCTGTGGGAGAGAGATGTGGCAGACTGCCTCTGCAAAGACTCACAGCTCTGGGAACTCCACCGGGCAGCTTCCCTCAGCCCACCTGTTCGTTTTGGGTCAAAATGACCCTGCGCAGTAGGTTTGGTATCTTCTCGGGAGAACCACTAGATGGTACTCTTATCCATAGGTATTTTTCAATGCTGGTTCAGGAGTTCTGTACGTTTGGCCTCTGGAATTCAGTACACTTGTGCGTGAGAGGTGGGGATTTAGTTGTTCGGAGACTCTGCTGTAAGGGATAGGGCTTGACTTTCCTGTGGCAATGGTGCGAGGCTTTTTATGTTTTACCCCTGCGCCTCAGCACAGACACTCCCACAGTGCCCTGCTATGGGCCGTTTCCTAGTCCCTGATAGTCTGAAGTATTCCCTTCACCCTGCTGCCCTTGCAGTTCCTCCCGGTCCTAGTGCCTGTCTGTCTAGGGCCTCAGGAATATTCAACAGCACTCTCACACAATGCCACAGACTCTCTTTGCCCCCTCCCAATTGCAGAGCCCATGAACTCCCACAGCCAATTTGCACTGCCTTTAAAAAAAATCAAGTTAGCACTACCTTAGATTAGCTCTTTTTCTGTGTTATGTGTTGGGGGTGTTAGCCAGACCTGTTCCAAAATAGCTGCAATGAGTGAGTGCTTTCGATGTTAGCGGGTAGGATCTCCCAGTTTCTGAGCCGCGACCCCTTTCCTCCTCTCCCCCACTTCTGGATTTACCCCAGCTTGACAACACGTCAGCTGCTGTCCAGAGTTCTGAGATCTCAGTCTGTACTTGTTTTTAGTCATTGTTCAGTGAGTTAGTTGCTGGGGCAGTAAATGGGAGTGTCCACTCACTTAGCCATCTTGCCCTGCCTCCAGCAAGTACTATCTTAACTATCCCCCCTGTTCCTCCTTTTCTCCCTCCAACTGTAATCACTAACCCATAGGTTAGAGGTTGTGATGTTGGGTAAATAAATGAACCACTTCTCTGAGTCTTGGATTTCTCATCTGTAAGGAAGGTTGTTGTGACAATTAGAGATAATACAAAAATTGCTTAGCATAATGCATGGCATATGGTGGAATTCAATAAATGGTGGCTATTTTAATATTATTTATTATGATTATGAAAGAAAAAGAATTTTTTTAATGTGTCCAAAATGTGGAAAAGAGTGGGAAAAAGAACAGAAGGATGGATTGTTCACTTTCTGTGTATAGGCATGGAAGACTTAATGATTCAACCTCTGACCTATGCGTTAGTTAGTGAATGCAGTTGGAGGAAGAAAAGTAGAAATAAGGAGGGATGTTTAAGATTATTTGGCATTAAATATGCATTAAAAATTCTTCTGTCCACAGATGCTCTAGCATATTATGAAATTTTTCCTCAGTTAATCTTCAGTTGTAAAAATAGCTCTTAATGAATCCTAGACTTTAAAAATAAAAGAAAGTCAGTTTCTTCTCAAGACCTAGTTCTCACATGAAAACTTCATTTCTTCCTTGGGTTATGACTGAAATTCTTTGACTGAAACATTCATCAAAAATAACATTAGGCAGTATTTATTTCTCTGAGATTACTTATCTACGTTACCAAAAGAAATTTTCTTGACTACCATGGTATGAAAGATGAATTATTGAATTTAATCTTAAGAATGTCTTAGAAGTATATTGAATTGATTCCATTTTGTTTAGTTAACTGGCAGCATCCCAAAACTTAGAGAATCTAGAAACTCTTGAAAATGGCATGGTATAGTAATTAAGCACCTTGGTTTCATTGCCAGATGGACCCAGGTTCAAACCCTCTCTTTACTATATTTTAGCTGTGTGAGGTTGAAAAAATCACTTAACATGTTTCAGCTTCAGACAGAGTTTGTTTTGAGAATTAAATAAGATTGTGCACTTACAGTGTACATGGGATGTAGTTAGTTCTAAAAAATATTATTATTATATAGTTAGAGGAACAGGTTGCCTGAGAGGAAAAAATATGAAGAAAACAGACTAATAAGTGTGGGGGAAAAGATACTAATTCAAATGGGAATGAAAAAAATCCTTTATTCTTTCCATTGGTTATAAATGTAATATATGCTCATGGCAAAACATTAGAAAATATGAAAAAGCACATAAAGGGAAATAATGTCCACATAATCCACTGCTGAATTTAAAATTTTATATTGTAGTTCTTGTTGTTAGGTGCCATTGAGTAGATTCCAACTAATAGTGATCCACGTGACAGAGTAGAACTGCCACATAGGGTTTTCTAGGCTGCAATTTTTAAGGGAGAAGAACCTTAAAGGAGCCCCAAAATAGATAATCTAAGGATTTAAAAACAATACATCAGTGGAACAACCAGAATGGAAATAATGAGAGTGTTCATGCATTGTGAAGAATGTAACCAATGCCGATGAACAACTTGTGTAGAAATCGTTGAATGGGAACCTAAACTGCTGTGTAAACCTTCACTGAAAACACAATAAAATATTATTGAAAAAGTCAGTAAACTAGAAGAAAAATAAAAATATACACCAAAGGGAAAGGCCAGCTAGGGAAGTAGTAGACTAATGATCTCAACACAAAAAGCATGCTCAGTGATGAAAAGAAGATAGCAGGTCAATTAAAAATAAATGGAGACATGAAGGTATGTATGAGCTCAGCATGCTTAAAGATGGTGGTAAGCCTGAAATGACTGAGGCAAGATGTGTGATTTGGGGAGCAGGATTATAAAATGTATGATAGTTTGAATGGGATTATACTGAGGACCGGCAGGCTCCATTTTTCTTCTGTGTTACAAATGCAATAGAGGAATGTGAGAACTAAATGATTGGCTTAAGACAAAACTATGTTATCGGTAAAAATCTTACGTTTGGGTTTGATTCCAAAAGGCAGTATGTACCCCTTAGCTTGTTGACATTGATAACAGAATACTTCAACTATGAATTTATTCTATGGATTACCATTTCCTCTGCCAATTAATTAAAATCTGTTATGTAAGGTCTACAATTGTCGTATAGTAAATGTATATCTACTATAATAATAACACAGGAGCCCTGGTGGTGCAGTGGTTAAGTGCTCAGCTGCTAACCGAAAGGCCGGTGGTTCGAACCCACCAGCTGCTCCATGGGAGAAAGATATGGTGGTCTGCTTCTGTAAAGATTTACAGCCTTGGAAATCCTATGAGGCAGTTTTACTCTGTCCTATAGAGTCGATATTAGTTAGAATAGACTTGATGGCAACAGGTTTTTTTTATAATAATCAGGCAGACTATTGGATCTCAAATGATCTACTATGGCTTTAAAAGAGAGGCAGAATAATCAGTGACAAGGCTTTCTCCAGCACGAATCTGATTTTGGAACGTGGACCTAATGGCTGTAATCTACGGGAGTGGATGAAAGATGTTACGGGGGGAGGAGGAATGCTGACTTGCAGGAAAAATATGCAGATCTCAACACCTTTTCACACCTCCTGGAAACTGCTTGATTCTAGCTGAATTCCCATATCTCATATATGCAATTTTCATTAAAAAATAACAGTTTACTAAAATGAGAAAAACATATCAGTCATTATATCTGAGGGACTCAATACGATTTTTCTTAAATGGCAATGTCAGTAAAATAATTTATCTATTGTGGGGAATAAAAATTATGTATTTTTATTGATTCTGTTATATATATTTTAATGAAAAATCAATAATAATTACACGAGGAACTAGCTCTTGTTTTAAAATACCCCAAAAAAATGCATGCAGGGTAAAAGTATAAGGGAATTAAAAAAAATGCTTTCATATTGTTTTAAAAGGCATTTATTTTTATTTTTTTACAGAAAGATAAATTTATAGCCCTGTATTATATTGATTTATTCAAAAAGTATATATATATATACACACATAACCCGTTACCATCGAGTCAATTCCGACTCACAGGGACTGTATAGAACAGAACTGCCCCATAGGGTTTCCAAGGAGTGGTGGTGGATTTGAACTGCCGACTTTTGGTTTTCAGCCAAACACTTCACCGCTGTACCACCAGGGCTCCATCTATATGTATATATATATATATATACACACATATGTTGTTGTTAGTTAGGTGCCCTCAAGTCTATTCTGACTCATAGAGACCCTATGTACAACAGAAGGAACACCGCCTAGTCCTGCACCATCCTCACAATTATTGTTATGCTTGAGCCCATCGTTGAATCCACTGTGTCAATCCATCTCATCAAGGGTCTTCCTCTTTTTCACTGACCCTCTACTTTACTGAGCTTGATGTCATTCTTCAGGGACTGGTCTCTCCTAATAACATGTCCAGAGTATGTGAGATGTCGTCTCACCATCTTTGCTTCTAAGGAGCATTCTGTATGTTAAATAGGAGTGGTGATAAAGGGCATCCTTGTCTTGCTCCTGTTCGCAAGGGGAATGCTTTCAGCCTCTCTTCATTAAGAATGATGTTGGCTGTTGGTATTGTATAGATGCCCTTTATTATGTTGAGGAATTTCCCTTCTTTATCTATTTTATTGAGAGATTTATCTGGAATGGATGTTGGAGTTTGTCGAATGCCTTTTCTGCCTTGATTGAGAAGATCATGTGATTCTTTTATTTTCTTTTATGTGATGGATTATGCTGATTGATTTTCCAATGTTGAACCATCCTTGCATACCCAGTATGAATCCCACTTGATCATGGTGTATTTTTTTTTTATATGATGTTGAATTCTATTGGCTAGAGTTTTGTTGAGAATTTTTGCATCTATATTCATATGAGAGATATTGGTCTGTAATTTTCTTTTTTTGTGGTGTCTTTGTCTGGTTGTGGTATCAGGGTTTATGCTGACTTCATAAAATGAATTCAGAAGAATCCCTTCCTTTTCTATGTTCTGAAATAGTTTGAGTAGTACTGGTGTAAGCTCTTCTCTGAATGTTTGGTAGAATTCTCCAGTGAAGCCATCTGGGCCAGGGCTTTTTGTTGTTGTTGTTGAGAGTTTTGTATTACCTTTTCAATCTCTTCTCTTTTTATGGGTCTGTTCATATTTGCTTTTTTTTTGGGAGGGGGTTTGATGATTTTTTTAATGAGTATGAAGTGGTGTCTCATTGTGTTTTTTTTTTAAATTTATTTTTTATTGTACTTCAGGTGAAGGCTTACAGAACAAATAGTTTCTCATGAAACAGAAGTACACATGTTGTTTTATAACATTGGTTAACAACCCCACAACATATCAACCCTCTAACTTCTCAATCTCTTTTTTTTTTTGGTGAAAATACAC
>NW_004444030.1:7313855-7347732 GCF_000243295.1 Trichechus manatus latirostris | reverse complement strand
TTTATAAGCTGTGTCATGCCAATTGAGCTAGATGTTCCCGGAGACCATGGTCCCCAGAGCCCTCCACCCAGCAATTCAGTCCCTCAGGGAGTTTGGATGTATCTATGGGGCTTAAAAGGCACTTATTTTTAAAAAGGCAATAGGTGAGATTTGAATTTTAATACTGAGAAAAATGAGTACAACATGAGCATTACATTTTAAAAATTCAATAAAGTGTACATACATTAAGGATACCTCTCTTTATATGGTTGAATTATATACTATTGACAATGCAGTCTGCAATATCTATCAAAGCTTGTTCCTCAGCAAACAAGTAACTACTGAGTCTTAAAAGTTTTCTTCATGTTGGATAGCTATATAGATATGATGAATGAGTGAATGGGACTGACCTCATCTTTCAGATATGTCTTTCTTGTCCTGCCCATTAGGACTTAAGAAGGAGGGGCTGGGGAATTCCCCATACAGATGACTCTCATACTTCATCTCTGGCCCATACATCTGAATTTATAGCCATATAGCCACATGCCTATTTGACAGCTCCTCTTGCTTATGTCAAAGGTAGCTTAACTGAATTTATGATCTACTCTCTTAATATTCTCCCCTCCCCTCACAAAACAAAACATCTGACCTTCCTCTAAATGTTCCTTGTTTCAGAGAATGGCACCATCCATCCTGCTATGCAAGCCAAAAAACTATGAGTTGTCTTTAATACTGTGCTATGCTTCACCTTCCATATCCAATATGTAACCCAAGTCCTGGTTAGTTTATCTTCTAAATATCTCTCAAAGGTATATACCCTTCCCCACTCCCACCATCCTGATCCAAGCTACCATCACCCCATGACTGGATGATTGCAATGACCTGCCACTTTTGCTGGGGCCACTTTCAATTCATTTCCCCATATTATAGTCTTTCCTGATCTTTTCCAAACAAATCTGTTGCCGTCACCTACCAACTTAAAACCCTTCAGTGATTTCTTATTGCTCTTACTATGGCTTAATCTTCACATGACCACATTCGCCATTCAGTTTCTGAAATGTGCCATGCTTTTTCCAGCTCAGGGTCTTTGCATGTGATGTTTCTGCTGCCCGGAACACTGTCCGGACCCTTCCTCCATCCTCTTCCTTCTGGCCTAGTTAATATCCAATTTTCCTTCTAATCTCAACTTAATTATTGATTCTTTGCAGAAATCCTCCCTGATTCCCTTTTTGGATCAATACTTCCATTTTAAATACTCTCCTGGGTTGGTGGTTAGAACCCACCCAATTGTACTACAAAAGAAAGGCCTGGAAATCTGTTTCCCTTAAGATTACAGTCAAGAAGGCCTTATGGAGCAGTTCTACTCTGTATTATATGGGGTCACCATAAGTCGGAGTCGATTTGATGGCAACAGGTTTTTTTTTTAACATCATGTATAATTCTTTGATCAGTGTCTCCCTGATTAGACTGCAAGTTCCATAAGGGCAGAGTTTGTATCTTTAAAACATGTTTTATGCTGCTGTTTATCGTTGTTCTCCAGTGCCTAACATAATGCCTGGCATATAAATATTTGTTAAATGAATCTTGCACAATTCTTCTAAATCAGATTCTTATAACTTTTGGCTTCATGATACGTCTTACTGTTTATGGTTTTATCTGGCCCTTCCTGTCTGAGCTTGATATTGCTTCTTCAGCTTTGACCCTCAATTTGCCTACAATAATTTTTAAGGCTAGGTAGTTTTCAGCTACCTTGGGCAAACATTCTGTGAATTTTACACTGGCCCCATGTCCCTACATTTCTGTGCAGGGCTCCCACCTGTCTGGAGTGAAACCTAGACAATGTCCGATTCAACCTCACACATATAGACAATATTTTATTTCTATCTATTGGTAGCATTAATAGTCATAAACCTCCCAAAATCGACAGATAATATGTAAAACACATTATAGCTACAGTTAATAACTATCTTTTTTTCTTTTTGTTTTTAGTTATTCAGTGCTCTAAAAATTTATCCTTTATAATAAAAATTGTCAAGTTTGGATATACCAACCTAAATCATTTTTTAGAAGTTTTCCCCTCATTGTTTCTGAATTACTGTTAAAATGAAAACATACCCTCTTTCCCTTAAAAAGTTATTTAAAAACAAACAAAACCCATTACCATTGAGTTGATTCTGACTCATAGCGACTCTATAGGACAGAGTAGAGCTGCCCTATAAGGTTTCCAAGGCTATAATCTTTATGAAAGCAAATTGCCACAACTTTCTTCCACATAGCAGCTGGTGGGTTCGAACTTCCAACCTTTCAGTTAGCAGTCGAGCTCCTTAACCACTGCACAACCAGGGCTCCTAAACCGAATATATATCAACAACAGAATTAACTATTTGTAAATTGATTTTTGAACAATGTTTTTTGGCTTGGCAAAAATAAGAAAACAAAACAACAACCATTGTTAGGTCAATTTGTTTGTTTCATACATGGATCTAGGGAAGTTTTCTGGATATGTCTGTAGGGAGTGACACAAATGTTTAGCAATGTGATTGGAGTTTCTAGGATTTTGCTTTCTTTTTTATAGGTAAGCCTCTCTTGTATTGAAGTTTTAGCATATGGAATAATGTCTTGTCACCTGTGTCCAATTCCTAGTCTTATTCCTTGTGTAGTATTCCAGATACTTTGGGATGGTGGTTCTGCCTTATTTTTCACTCCTGACTCTGTACTCTAATTCCTATGGCAAGATTTCTCTTTCAAGCTGTTAAACCTTGGCACTCTGCCCTTGGATTTCTATCTACTGCCTTTTTCGGGAATCACTTTCTTCAAAGAAGATACAACGCTCTGCTCATCTATTTGACTTCCTTCTATAGTCAGAGACTGCATTTCCACTCTTGCCTGTTGTTTGCACATCCTTTTACACAACTGGTAAATGTGTGTTCAGTACCTATGAGTCTGTGAGGTCTCTGGGTCTTGGTCTATCTAACTATTGTGGTCTCTCCTTCTATTAAATGAGTACCTCATATGGCATCTAACTCAAGGAACTGGGCTATCATGCAAAATCCTGGTCCAGACAAGTTAGATCACCCATTTATTCATTCACAAACATTTATTTGGTAGGTTAGAAGATCATCTACTATTTGTCAGGTACTGTGATTAGGGTCAAAAAACTCATGGTCCTTTTCCTTAAGGAACTTAGAGCCTGCAGGAGGGATACATAAACTACACCACAGTGCTATATGGCAAGGGCTATGACAGGGGAATGCATAGGGCCCTAGAGAAGCACAAAGGAAGGGACATTCATATTAGACTGGAAATATGTGAGGGTGAGGAAAGGCTTGAATGTGACCATTGACTTGTTTTGAAGTATAAGGAAGCATTAGCTTAATGAAATAATTGGAGAATGGCAATTCCAGGCAGAAGAAATGGTAGGTTCAATGTGAAAGAGGTAATGAAATAGCCTGGTGGGTTTCTGGAACTACAAGAGGTTCAGAATGACTACAGAGTGTGAATGGCACTTTAAGAGGAATGATGGTAGATGAGGCTGGGGAGATAAGGCAGGAGGCAGATTGTGAAATACTTTGTATATTAAACTACCAATTTTAGAGGTATTACAAACAGTGGCTCTCAAGATTTAAACAGACAAATGACTATATCATCTCAGGCTCTGAGGGCATACCTGACCACAATTCATGTGACTAAAGTACCCCATCATAGAAAATGATAAAGTGATAAAGTAAAGGTAGATACGTAAATCATTTAACTTTATCTGGTTCTAATATAATTTGTCTAAGGACTTTTCCATCTTGCCTTTGGCAAAGGAAAAGGGCAAAGGTAGATTCTGTGAGTTACTTTATCCATAGAAGAGTCTAGTTCTTCAATAAATCCTATTAGATTTTCCCTATTGCTTATAAAGTGCTTACTCATTTGAACAATAATGCTTCATGTAACTGGAATCAAATTGATAGTCCTGCATTCATTTTTAAAAATACATGATCCTTTTTTGCTTCATTCTGGGTTTAATCATTTTATTTAATTATTTCTATAAGCAGATAATTAACAGAAAGTCCTTACTCAACAGTACCTTAGGGCTTAAAATGCTTTTATTTTATTCTTAAGGTTAATGAGTATAGAAGCTAAAGTGCATGGACTTTTGGAAAAAAGGGGAAGAGATGCATTTGGGGCACGGCCCTATCTAACTTTGGGGCTGGACCTATATAGGGCAAACGAATTCAGCTATTTAGTTCCAAATCTTGTTCCTCTCCCCAAGTATCTTTTCATGGACTATAGATGTTACTACATATGATTTGATACCTTGCTTGCTAAAAGTGAGAGGACTTGAAGCACTTACTGATGAAGATCAAAGACCACAGCCTTCAGTATGGATTACACCTTAACAAAAAGAAAACAAAAATCCTCGCCACTGGACCAATAAGCAACATCATGATAAACGGAGAAAATATTGAAGTTGTCAAGGATTTCATTTTACTTGGATGCATGATCAACACTCATGGAAGTAGCAGTTAAGAAATCAAAAAATGCATTGCAAAGCCTTCATCTTAAGTGAGAATAACAGCACAATTGGAAGAGTGTAGTCAATGTCACTGAACTGTGTATGTAGAAATTTTTGAAACGGTGTATCTTTGGCTATGTGTATTTTCACCAAAAAAAAAAAAAAAAGGTTGAGAATTTAGAGGGTTAATATGTTGTGGGGTTGTTAACCAATGTCATAAAACAACATGTGTACTACTGTTTCATGAGAAACTATTTGTTCTGTAAGCCTTCACCTGAAGTACATTAAAATATTAAAAAAAAAAATGCATTGCATTAGGCAAATCTGCTGCAAAAGACCTCTTTAAAATGTTAAAAAGCAAAGATGTCATTCTAAGGACTAAGGTGGGCGTGACCCAAGCCATGGTGTTTTCAATCATCTCATATGCATGCGAAAGCTGGACAATGAATAAAGAAGATCGAAGAAGAATTGATGGCTTTGAATTATGGTATTGGTGAAGACTATTGAATATACCATGGGCTGCCAAAACAACGAACAAATCTGTCTTGGAAGAAGTACAGCCAGAATGCTTTTTAGATGCAAGGGTGGTGACACTTCATCTCACATACTTTGGACACATTATCAGGAAGGGCCAGTTCCTGGAGAAGGACATCATGCTTGGTAAAGTAGGGGGTCAGCGAAAAAGAGGAAGACTCTCAACGAGATGGACTGACACAGTGGTTGCAACAATGGGCTCAAGCATAACAACGATTGTGAGGATGGCTCAGGACTTGCCAGTGTTTCTTTCTGTCATACATAGGGTCACTGTAAGTCGGAACTGACTTGATGGCACTTAACAACAATGAGGGAAACCTCGACTTTCAACTTAAAAGTGTTTCCCAAGATTGAATAATGTTTGAAAACAAAGTGATACTAATGATGATGTAAAAAATTAATTCATAATTATATGGTCTTTTAATTATCAATTTCTGCCAAAATATTTACTTGTTACTGTGCATGCACCATCTGTTTTTGTGACTCTTCCACTTGAATGCTTTGATGAATTAGGAACAACAAGAATTTAGATTTTTTTTGGTGATGTGAAGGAGAAATCCATTGCTTCCTATTGGTACTTCTTTTATGAAAAAATGGATCTTTGAAATGTTACATCAGGACAGGATAACAAAGCTGTTACTGAGAAAATTTAGCTTTATCTAGGAAGCCTATTCCAATCATTTTGACACCAAAGTGGATTTCCTTTTTTATTTGAATATTGTGGCAATGACACTGAGGAAATTCCTTTGATCTTTGCTCTGGCTCTATGAAGTTGACTTACAATGACTCTGAGTGTCCCTCTTACTATTTTGAAAGCGTACCGGATCAGCAAAATTTTCCACTTTCAAGATTCTACTCAGTGTCTAAAATTACACCTTTGTGAAGATTCTTCTTCTAAGATTCATATCCTCATAATAGTGTAACTTGTTTCTGGTTCAAGGATGTGCCGCAATACAGCAAACTCACTTTTGAAGGAGACTTACACTGTGGTCAGTATTGGTGGCAGAGGATGTGTTATTATTGCACATATTATTATTATTATTATATGTGTTATTATTGTACATATTAAAACCTATTAAAACAATAAAGAACATGTCTGGAATGTTGCTCTGCAAATTTAACATAGTTTCCTTGTAGAAACCTTTGGTGTACATTCATTCATGGTAAAATTCTGATTCCAGATGGACATTTCCAAGGATTTCATCTATTTATAGCCCCTAAAATACTGCTCTGATCTTTTCTTCCTTCTCTCAGTGAACGAATTATCATTCTTTTCACAGAGAGATAATCAGCTAAAGAGCTCTCTTAAAGGTAGCAAAACTAAACAGCAAATTAGTTTTATGATTTCAAAGAATTAGCTGACTGTTCATTTATTATAATGTTTTCAGGCTACTTCAGAACTCTCAAAGGAAAAATAATGGTCCAGTATAGTGCTATAAGGTTTTCTTTATGGACAGAGTAAGCCATTTAGTCTTGACAGATTCAATTGTTTTTGATTTTCTGCCAGGGATATCCATCACTGAAATAGTAGTTGTGATTAATAGCATTTCTTACACTAACTAAAAGCATTTATAATGCATACCTGGAAAATATTCCAAAAAAAAGAAAAATTTTAAAGTTTTAAAAAAAGTTCAACAACTGAAAAATCAATATCAGTTGGAAAGAGCACTTTTAGGAGAAATGGAAAATAAATTTTTAGGTTTTCATTAATTTTAGGGTGAAAGTGAAAGAAGAAGCTTTTAGGAGAAAATCGATGGTAAATATTTTTTCCCATTGTAAGATGGAAATAACACCCAGAATTTGCTGATCAATGTGTGTATTCCAAACATGTAGAAGGCTCTCTTAAATAGATCATTATAAATGTTTTATTAGTTAAAAAGGTGTCCTTACCCTCATTTATTTTCTATCGTCAAGCAAAAAATTGCAGAACGGTGGTGGCAGCAATGCAGAGAGAATACTACAGACTTAGAAAAAGAGTGGAATCCAAAACTAGATTCTATATTTCTATAACCACAAGGGGTCTTACCTCCTCCCATCATATATAGACCCAGGAGATAAAAGCAAAACTGAGAAGAGAGCTGATGTGCTAAAATGGCTCTTAAAGAAGACTTGCAAACAGATAGATTCTGGGAGCATTCTTGCAAAAATTATCATCCTAGAAATATTTGCCAGATGGATATATATGGAAAAGGCCAAACAAAATTGAAATAATCACTGTACAGAGCATTCATTCAATTAATTCAATTATGCATTCATTCATTCAGATATTTGAGTTTCAATAACTTGTAAGCAAATAAGACATGTCCTCTGCTCTCACAGAGGAAGGGAGAATTAACATTTGCTGAGGGCAAACTACGGCCAGGTACTTTACATATCTTACATTAATTCTATGAGGCAGATTTTTTTTTTATCATTTCTCCTTTTATATATGAGGAAGCTGAACCTCACAGGGGTTAAACAGGTTGCTCAAGGTCACACGAATAGTTAAGTGGCTAAGGTAGGCTTCCAAACCCACTTTTTGTCTCCAAAGTCCATTATACAATGGTGCCTACAATCTAGCAAGGAAGCCAGAAACATACATAATTACCTTCAATACTGATCAGAGACTGTGATAAATATTCTAAAAGTATATGTGACTTGCTATGAGAGGATGGAGAAGGGAGGTGTTTATTCTGCCTGTCTCCAGGCAACCTCTGGGAAGGCTTCACAGAGGAGCAGGTATATGAACTAGGCCTTCAAGGTAAAGGGGGGAGAGCATTTAGGTAGAGACATGAAAGTGCATTGGGTGTTCAAGAAACAGCTGGAAACAGGTTTCTCATACTTGCTGCAGTCACATAGTTTTAAATGTTAGAATATTTGGCAGCAAACCTGAAGGGATAAAAACACTCCAAGCTGGCAACAATTACAGTACAATCAGTCCATTCTAGGGTTAATCACATGGGCTTTGGAGTTTGGCTACTGGGGTTTGAATCTAGGTTCTGCCACTTACCAGTTGCAAGAACTTTGGAAAATCATTTAAGCCTTGTTTGGTAAAATGGGAATAATCACCACTGAGCTATTTTAAAGAGTATATGAGTTGATACATGTAAACTGCTTGTTAAACTTATAAAACTGTATACAACACGTACTATACCAAACCTGTTGCCACTGAGCCGATTCCAACTCATAGCAACCCTATACAACAGAGCAGAATTGTGAGATAGGGTTTCCAAGGAGCAGCTGGTGGATTTGAACTGCTGACCTCTTGCTTAGCAGCCAAGCTCTTAATCACTGTGCGACCAGGGCTCCAACACATACTCTGCACTCCATAAATTAGCTGTTATGAATACTACATTATAATAGTATGTCAGAATATCTATAACAGCATTCAGTTATTGCAAGATTCTCTTGGTTGCCCTTCTGCATCATTGGCAGTGTTTGAATAGAACTGCACTGTACAGTTCTGACTAAGCTCTCCTATACACTCAGAAGGCATAGTTTCAGTAACATTCTCTTTCTTTCCTGCTGGCTTGCTGTTTTGTCTTTTATTCTCAACAAATCTCCTCTCAAAAAATAGAACCTCTTTCTATGCTGCATTGCAGGACCTATTGCTGGCAAAGTGGCTTACTGTACACTTTGGCAGATTTCACAGAATAACGTGGATGTTTAAGTGTAGCACAAAGATATTTTACCCATTTATCACTTCTGTAGCACATGTGGGGAGGGGTATATGGTGTGCCTTGGCCTAGGGATTGAGAACCAACTGTACATTGTATACTATGCTGGGCATAGGGAAGGGGACATAGGAGAAGAGAGAGTGGTAAGAGTTCAAGAAGCCAGTCAGGTTATGGTTAGATTGTAAAGGAATTTGAATGCTATGCAATGCTGAGGAGTTTGGTCTTGATTCTGTAGGAAATGGGGAATCATGGAAAAATAATGGAAGTAGGAGAGCAACATCAGATTTGGATGTTAGGAAGTTAGCTGGTGCAGTGCAGAGGACTGCTTTGCATACTCTTTGTCTGGCCAACTCTACATATCCTTCAAAACTCATTTTGTTTGGAAAGGCTTCTTGACCCCTTAAGCCTGATTTTGATGTCCTTCCTTGTGTTCCCATAGTATTATGTGCAGACATGTATCCTAATACTATATCATAATTATTTATTTTAATTGGTTGTCTTCACTACCAGATTGTAAACTGCCTGAGATCAGGGACCACATCTTATCTTTGTATCCCCAATATCTAGTGCAGTACTGGGCACACAGCAGGTTGTCTATAAATACCTGTGGAATTAAGTAACTAATAAATTAATAGAAGAACCCAAGGCAAGGAAATTATCTGTAAGACTATTAATATAACAGTTCATTAGCAGAACATCCACCTGGAACTCACATCATATTATCTTATTGACAAAAGCTGATAAAAATTAATAATAGTTTTACTCTTTAATTTTTTATTTCTATTTACTTTCTAAAATGAAAGGTAAATTCCAAAAGTATGGTAAAAGTCAACTTTTAATCATTTTTAATTCACTGAAAATCAGGCTTTTTCCCCTCCTAAAAAGTCCTGGTACAAGTATACAGTACTTAATATCTTAAAGAGAGAAGAAAATGCTGACTATTTCAAATCACTTAATTTGTAGTCCGCAAAATGAATTAATGTGATCAGCAAACTCAAATGCATTGTTCTGTAATTTATGTAAAATTCCGGATAAACCTTTCAGAGTTTGCAGTATATCCAATGATTGGACATTAGGCCAAAATGGATCCTCCATCTTTGCTTTTATAGTACAGAAACAGTTATAGAATGGAATTTATCCATTAACCAAATGAGATGGTTCTATAAATCACTGTATTAATTGCTGATATAGGCTTTGCCTATATCATGAAAAGCAAACAAAAGATGTTGCCAAAAAGAGACGGATTCAGGTGATTTGACTACACCAATGTGTTTAATTTCAGCTTTTAGTGAAAATGGTTCTAGCGGACAGACTCATTCCTCTGACCATTTAATTTTGACCTATTAAGACAGTTAACTCTATTTGATTTTTCAGGTTCTTACAGTATTTCTTTTCTTGGAATGTTGTATATGGTTTTGGGCCTTATTGGATGGAAAGCATGTGAAATCTGTCTTTCCCCATTTTCCTATGATCCTGTTGTTCCTACGAATCCTTGGGATTTTGCAAAGACAGAATAGCCAATGTTCAAACTCCAAGGAAGCACTTGTTAGCCATCTCCAAGCAGTTATAGATCCAAGCAGTAACTAGGACTAGCTAACCAGAAGACTCAGAACCCCTTGGGCTGATGCTAAGTCATTTAGCTCCTGGGTCTTCTAGATGAAAGAGTTTATAGGTTAGAGAGCACTCCCACAGGATTGCAGCAGAGATCATGAAGCTTTGGGGGCATTCATAATTTCAATATGAAGCAAGACAGAAGTTGGAAGATTTATTTATTGCCAGAAATTGGCAGATTGATTTATTGCTCTTTTGAGCCAGAATACTTCCAGTAACATTATTAATATTTGTAAAGCGCTTTATGGTTCACAAAACACACATATTAGATCCTCACAAGATCCTTACCATACCCAGGTGACACAGCAAAGACAGGTACTATATGCTCATGTTTTTTTTCCATATGCTCATTTTAAAGGAGAAGAAACTGAAGTTCAGAGAAATCCAGCATGTATTAAATAATTAAAAGAGCTGGGACTCAAATCTAGGTATTTTTTACTCTAAATACTATGCTCTTTCAACTATACCCTGTAGACAGATTTATATGTTGTCATCATCTTCACAGACAAGATTCTCAGTTAATAAACCAGCATGATTGTATAGATTTGGCTACCAACTCATTTATGTGTTTGCTGTAGCTAATTCATTATTTTACTACTTTACAGTTATTTAAAGGAGCCCTGGTTGTGCAACGGTTAAGCACTTGGCTGCTAACCGAAATGGGGGCTTTGCTGGAGAAAAGACCTGGTGATCTGCTCCCATAAAGACTCCAGAACCAAAACCAAAACCAAATCCACTGCCGTGGAGTCAATTCTGACTCACAGTGACCCTATAGGACAGAATAGAACTGCCCCATAGGGTTTCTAAAGCTGTAATCTTTATGTAAGCAGACTGCTGCATGTCTCTCCATGGAGCTCCTGGTGGGTTTGAACTCCCAACACTTCGGTTAGCAGCAGAGCGTTTAACCACTGTGCCACCAGGACTCCCTCATAAAGATTACTGACTAGGAAACCCTCTGGGGCAGTTTTACTCTGCCCTATAGAGTTGCTATGAGTCAGAATTGACTCAGCAGCACATAATAACAACATAGTTAATTAAGATTGAAAGCTTAAATTGATAGTTTATTTCCTAATGATTGATAAAGTTACATCTAATAATCTAAGTGTTAATTTAGAACTACTCTCTAAATGCAGATATACAAATCAGTAATAGAAATTAATTAAAATTCTAGTTGGTCAAGCTAACACACTAGAAATAGAAAATTTTCATATACATATGGTAAGAAAAGAATTGAGATTATTCAGGAAATGTTATGAAGATCAGATGACCTTCTGCAATATTGGCCTACCTTTTGGAGATACTTTAGTTTCTCCTCCGATTCCTGAATCTTTAGGACTTCCTCAACTTCTGTGCCCTCTAAAAGAAATAAAATCAAATTGAATTCGAAATAACTTTATCATGATTTTACAATAATCTTGATATAGGTAATAGACTAGGAGGGTAAACACGACTCTACACTGTGCCTTGAAAGTTTACAAGCTAGATTCATACAGAAGTGGAGGTTGAATTAATTAGCTAAGGCTGCAGGGAACCTCTAATTTCCAGAAGATGAGTAAACCTGAGTCCAGAGACAAGGAAAGGTCTGTAAGGAGAACATATCTGAAAGAATCATAGATTCCATTTCCACATTCCTATTCAAAGTGTTTAGGAATTCAGGCACTGTCCTCTGAATAAATAGGGTAGTCACTGAGGCAGGATTGGGTATGCAATTCAGATCGTTACACAGAAGTGTAAAGTTGTATCCTTACACATATTACTTGTTTTCTGAAGAACCTGAGTCAGGGATGTTGAAAGGCAGAAAACTTGATACTTACTGTTATTCTCAGGGGGAGAACGCTGGAAGTGACATTTCTCTAAAAAATAAAAATGGGAAGTAAAGAAATCATTGGAAAAGGCCGTAACATTAAAGAATTTGAATTTTGTATACCTGTTAAAATTGTATAATAACAGTTTCCACATCCTAGGCCTCGCTATGGGCTTGCTGGCCAGGAAATTTTTTTCCTAATGTTGACCTTGCCTTCAACTTTCTCTAGGGTTTTCATGTTTGAACTCAGTTATGTAAATTACTATCCTTAATATCCTTTCAGTCAACAGCTAACTTTCCTCTAGATTATTCTATGTTGTTTGGCCAAAAAGATGCCATAACTTTAAGATGTACTTTTAGATGTAAGAAAGATACTACCGATCCTTATCGGTTGGAAGGATTGCTGGGAAGGTTTAGGAACTATTTGCATAGTGTCTTAAACATTTGAAAGAAAAGATTCTCATTTTAGAATTGTTTGTTGTTGTGTGCGATTCCGAGTCCTAGCTACCCTATACGACAGAGTAGAACTGTCCCATACGGTTTCCTAGGCTGTAATTTTTACTGCCTCATAGAGTTTCCGAGGCTGTAATCTCTATGGAAGCAGATTGCCAGGTCTTTTCTCCTACAGGAGCCGCTGGGGGGGTTCCAACTGCCGGCTTTTCGGTTAGCAGCCCAGCGCTTAATCATTGTGCCACTGCTATACCCCACGTTGGTTACGGTACAAGCAGAAAGCAGAAATCATCGACAGGAGGCAGCAACTCACCTGCCACGTTGCACCCAGAGGGCCGCGCCACGGGCAGACGCTGCCTGCTATCTCTGGACAGCACCAACTGAGATTCATTAGGAGGATACAACGACGCCGAGATCCAGAACTGCTTGGCCAAGTTTACGTCCTGTTCCGAGGAGCCGACAAACACCAGTGGTCCGTGCGGAGAAATTTCATCCGACTCCTTTAGGCTGCTGGGAGTTCCTCTGGGCCCCGTCTCCATGGCAACTCAGGACGCTTCTCCAAACTCTCTCTTCCCTCCCACAGGCCCGCCCCTCGGAGAACTGCCCAGTTGGTAGCAATAACAGGCGGAAGCCCTTATTTCTCCGTAGGTGTTGGGATCTAGCGCGCGCTTTTGTACGATCTGAAGCCCACTTCTGCGGTGATCAGAGGCTTCGGGACCAGTCCAAGCCTTAGAGTTGAGAATAGTCAAAACATCAACTTTGGGGGCGTGTCCTGTCCTGTTGGAGTCAGTGGGCGAGCAGTTTAGCCCTCACATCCTCAATCTGCTCTCCACCTCCCAAACTCCCTCCCCACAAACGAAATCCAAAACTTTACTTTGCCCCACCGCCCCAATCTCCTCTTCCAGACTAGATTGCCAAGGCTCAACATCTCCTATGTGGAAATTCTGGCGCCTGCGTTGGCTGGAGAATTCAGGACAGCGGCTAAGATCTTAGCCCATAGGAGAGCTAGAGGTATGAACTCGGCGGATAGGTACTCATGTTTACAGGGTTTGTGATATTCTTTTTCTTCCAAATCATTGAAGACAAACCCTACGAAATAAGCTTGATTTAGATCGTAACTCCATCTGCTAGTCATTTTCACTAAAAGCTGCCTAGAATGCAACAGTTGGAAGGATTACTAAAAGGAATATATCAGAGTGGATCAAATCCCATCATGAAAAATAAGTTTTGAAGAATTTTGTTAATATAGTCTTATCAAAATATAAACAAATATATAGCTTCCCTGGGAGGTTTTGTTAACCTAGGAACAATAACCATTTCAGCAACATAAGTTTTAATTACTGTGATAGGAACTCAGATGGACATAGCAACGCCAGTTTAAGAAATGGACACACAGTAATAACCATAATTTATGTCTCAGTGGCACTTTATTCTTTCAGAGCATTATTAACAATATCGTCTCACAGAAAGACAGTTCAAAAGTTGATAATCACAAGATTATATAATGACATATATTAGTTAAGGAAAAAATCCCAATTTTCCGATGTTAAAACAAAAAAAACCCAAATCCCTTGACGTCGAGTCGATTCCGACTCATAGCGATCCTATAGGACAGAGTAGAACTTCTCCATAGGGTTTCCAAGGAGTGGCTGGTGGATTTGAACTGGCAGCCTTTTGGTTAGCAGCCGAGCTCTTAGCCACTGCACCACCAGGGCTCCAATATGTTAACGTATCTAAAAATTTTTGGTTAAGCGTCTGAAGGAATAATGGACACTTACACCTCTCTCATACATTGTTTTAGCAGATAAAATGATTTCTCTCTTCGTTGAGCTATTGATAAATAGGCAATGGATAATATTAGCATCTACCAATCCACCCTCCACCCTCAAACACACTGATGTTGCGTAAGCAGTTCATTTGGATGAATTATCAAATCTTTTTACCTGGCTGTGTGGTTAGTGATTGGTACTGTTAGCAATCAGCTAACTACACTGCCTAGTAACTAGACTCACAGAGAAGTAATTTCTATCAAAAACTGCAGTCTTAAAAGTGATGCTTCCATAAGTTTTGACAGGCAAATCATTGGTTTAGTAGCTTAGTCGATAGGTTTGTGACTGGCCTGTTAAATAATGAGAAATAAGCACAATGAATCTCGGCATACAGTTTTAAACGTTATATAGTGGGCTCCTCCCAAAAGTTGAAATGCCTTTATATAAATATCTTAAAGTCATGAAACCCCACAAATTTTGCTTTCATCATATGAGATTGTACAATCTTACTCACAGAGATAGCTAACAATTTAACTCTATCTAGAAAAATAAGCCTGAGTTTCCATCTACTTTGGCAACCTGCCCTCGCTTAGTAGCGCTACTGGGGCAAATGCTGACGCATCAAAACTCCAAGCGCAGCTTTCTCAAACGCCTGGAGTCGGGCGCCGAGGGGGCGTTTGCTGCCGAAGGTGGCGTCTTCCTCCCGGCGGGGCGGCGAGTGATGCTGTGCCTTGTTTTGATGGCAGTGGAGTTAGTGATTGTAAGCACCAGAGTACAATCAGCTAATTACACTGCCTACAAACCGAGCACCGGGCGCCCGCGGGCTGCAGCTCCCGGACGGTCCGCAGCGCCGACACGGTGTCTCCAAGGGGTCAGGGCCCGACTCTGCCCCACATTTCACCGAGGGTGAAGCTCGACTGGGCTCGGGCGCGAGGCCCAGGGCGAGGGGCTTCCTGGCCCCCGGAGGACGCTCCCGGGCCCAACGGGCATCCTCACCCGGCCGGCGCGGGCTGCGCTGGCCCCCGCCGGACTCGCCGCGTAGCTACGGCCAGGGGGCGGCGCTGCCGGCGGGGACCTGCATCCCCCAGGCCCGCGCACTCCAACCCCAGGTGACCCTGGGAGCTCCCGGCCGGCCGGCTTCACCTCAGTGGCCGGAGCCCCCACGCCCTGCCTCCTTCCCCTCGGTCTTCCCCATCTTCGAGGTCCCTCCCCCTCAGGTTCCCTTCCCCTTTCCTTTCCTCCTCGCTTTCTCGGGCCCGACTCCCACCTCCCGGTCCCTCTGCTCAGAAACCTTCTCTTCAGTTCCCAGCCCAAACCCTAGAGCCTGGTCTCTCAGCCCTGTGCTCCCCGCAGCTCCAAATGGCCGAGTGACCGTGGCCGTGGCCAGCCAACCGCCTTTGGAACCCCGTGGGCGGAGGGGCGGGGCGCGGCGGGCGGGGGGAGGGGCGGGGTGGGGGAGGGGAGGGAGCTGCGGGAAGGGGTAGAGGGTGGCCCCTGGAGGGCCTCGAGGAAAGAGGCATTGGAGACTGAGGCACAGATTCTTGAGTAGTTTCTCTCCTGACAGAGCTGGAGGGGCAAAAAGTCCTCTCCTCCCCCTTCCCCAAGAAACGAGGCAGGCCCATCCTGTTTTCATGCCCATTCCATTCAGGGAAAACAGATTTCCAGATACCTCAAATTGTAGGCCAGGTTTTTCAAAGGGAGGTAGGCCTGGGTAGCCTCTGACAAGTGGGAAGACTGCCTATTGAGAGTCCCATCTGTGCCAGTGCGTTCCCTTGGGAATTGGCCTTATACTTCTGGAGGGCATGCAGTGAGGCGAAAGGCTGGATCTTCTAGTCACATCAAGAGCCAGCCAACTCCTTAGTTAAGCTCAAAGTGTGGTCCTCTTGAGATCAAAGCCACAGTTTTGAACTTTCAAGGTCAGCTTTAGGTAAAATTATTCCTACTTCCAGCACATATTTATTTAAATACCTGCTGTGTGTTCAGCAGCTAAGAAGTATAAGGCACGGCCATTCTGCCCTCCAAATGTACATTCTAGGTGTAACACAAAGTGAACAAGTGTTATTTACCATTCCAGACTGTATATAACAAATCACTAAACTGTGCAGACTTTACTGCTAGAAATAGAAGCAGGGGAGAGATCAGTTAAGGAAGGTTCATGGAGGAGGTGAGACAAGTAGGGCCTGAAGCAAGAGCAAACTTGGCTATTTAGGGCAAGGGTGGTGGAGATCAGAGAAAGTGACTTGTGAAGAGTTACATATTCCTATTCTCAGAATTTCATTTCTAAAGGCGTAGATGTGTTTATGTGTGTATTTGGATCAGACAAAGGAGGCAGTTACAGAAGACTACTGGGACACCTCTACTAATAATTCTTTCCTTTAGTTACTCTTTCCTCTCTCTTCCTTCAGTGAATGAATCAGGAGAAGAAAAGGAACGTGGTCTGATTACACACTTTGTGGAACTCAGTTGGTAGGAGACTCCCTAGAATATAATCTTCCTACAGTCACTGTTGACCCAGAAGGCTAGTTTTCCACAAGGAAAACTTTGCAGCTGTAGATTGACTTCCTAAACCCAGCAAATGGCTTCATGGATGCCACTAGTAACATGGGTAGGTAACCTGGATCATTCAACACAAATTCCAAAGTCACACTGTTAAACACCTGAAGTACCTCCCAAGGATGAGTTTGAGTGATTTATCTTTGTTTATGAAAGCACATTTCTGCGAGGTGTATGGTTTGCTTTGTGAACACCAAAGTGAAGAGTAACAAACCAAAGTGAAGTATAAATCACTCACACTCATTAAAATGTATAGTATACCAAGCCATACCAGGCAACATGCTGAAATCAGAGCTAATTAGCCTCTGGGCCACCTCGAGATAACTGCAGAGACAACTTTGTAATTTTATATTTATATAAACATGAAAAATCAGGAGTGAAATAGCCTCTATTCCATTAACAAGTATGCAGACTTATAAAATCTCTTAGGTTTAGGACATAGTTATTAGAAACAGTTCTGTTATGTCAAATTGTTAGTCATTTTTACCTAATTCAATATTTAATACTTTTTCCTAATTGATGTTTGACGATTATTAGTTGATCTTAGATGTCTTACCTGAATTGGATTGCTGCCCTCCAAGGCAGTGGTTGAGGTAGATGCCTTGACAAATTAGATTTTTAAAACGTTTCTTCAAAGGTAATTAAAAAAAAAAAAGCATACAAACGCATACATAAAAGTCTTCAAGATACATTGCCTACTGAAATAATTTTTTAAAATGCAGTTTATTTAGCAAGTAATACAACTAAAAAATTAAAATAATGACAAAAAAGTGTGTGGCCTAGTTCTGTTCACATTGAAAGAAAGATAAAAAAAAAAAAGAATGACTGCTTGTTCTTATGGTTGCTGTTGATTTGGCCCGCAGTTACTAGAGAAACTCCAAGGGCCTCGTTTCCCTTTATGGTTCATGTCTAGGCATGCCTGGAGACCAGGGAGACCCACAATTTAATCTAAGTAAGAATGCTTGTGGTGTTTTAAATGCCCAAACAGAAGATTGCATTTGTTTTAGACAGCACCAGGAAGGCACCTTTCAGGGGAATTGTTTACAGTTTTAATTTATGGGCTTTTGGTCACTGGGGAGACTGGGGGAGAGGAGGGATAAGGAGAGGAGGTAAGGTTGGAGATTAGGAGGAAACCACGAAGAGTATGGAAAACAAATACCTCCTGCTTCAGATTTGGCAAATTTATATCGTCTTAATTTACCACGCCTAGATAAAAAACTAGAGGGATGGGAGTTGGGGTTTTGGAAATAACTTCTTCCCTTCAACACGCGAAACCTTGCAATCTGAACATTTTCTATTTCCCACAGTTTTTGAACGATGCTGTTGGGGGAGGACAAAGTCAAGAATCAGATTGATTAGAAATTATTGGGTTTTAGCAGTTTCTTCTTAAACCTGTTTTTTAAAAAAATGCATATTTTCTCTTAGGAAACATAAAATTGTGTTTTGTTTTGTATCTACATCAATAAGTGTCAGATTACCTTATTAACATTCACGATGCTATACTTAGGAATTACTTTGTATCTTGAAGCAAGACTAAATTGAAGTCAACATTAGTGCTTTTAAAGAACTAAAAATCAATGAATATATTTAATTATGAGAGGAGATTTTCTTTCTAACTAACATGAACTGCCAGCAGTTTTTATAATTTCATACTTCTGGTTCCATTTCATTGTGCTCTTATTATTAGTAAAAGTGTACCAGATTCTTAATTAGCTTCTTGATTATATTCATTGATTAATCAATACTGTTCCTTTCAATAAAAATATAAATTTATCTTTTGCTATTCAGAAACAATCTAACAAAATAGGCTTTATAATTAAAGTTGCACTGGCTCTTAATTAATGGCTTCATGAGTGGGAGCAAACGTATTGCGTATTTACCATCTTTAGAGAACACAGTCTCTACGGATTTATGGTCTAGTTGGAGAGATAGACAATTTGTATACATAGATAACTAATTAAGATAGACTGTATTAAGTACCAAGATGGTTAGATTAATAGGTGCTTCAGGAATCCTGAATACTACTATAAGCTTCATTATTGCCAGCCTTTAGGAAAAGAAAATCATCAAAGTTTGGGAAAGCAAGAGAAGGCTATATGGAAAAGATGACAGTTGAGCTGAATCTAGAAAGAAAAATGAAATCCCCAGGTGATGCAAACAGTTAAAGTGCTCACTGCTAACTAAAAGGGTGGAGGTTTGAGTACACCCAGAGGCACCTCGGAAGACAAGCCTGGTGGTCTACTTCCAAAAGATCAGCCACTGAAAAACCCTATGGAACCTAGTTCTACTCTGACATACATGGGGTCACCATGAGTGAGAATTGACTCAGAGGCAACTGGTTTTAGAAGGAAAAATAGGACATAGATAAAGGGAGAAGATGGAGAGTGGATGTTCTTGGTATTGGAACTACTTGAGAAGGAAAAACGCATGCAAATTCTTGGAGACCATAGTATACATAGCAAACTGGGAGAGCAATGAGCATGTCCCCACTGCAGAAATATGATTACAGAGGCAGATAAGTAGGAGATAGATCATGGAGAATGTCAAATGTTAGGCCAGGGAGTTTTAATCTCATTTTTCTGACAGAGGGGCGCATGATATATACACTGTATGGTTTTATGGAGAATAATAAAGTAGCATAAATTATAAGAGGGAGAGACAGAGGAGACTAAAATCCATTTAGGAGATTATTTTAATAGTCTAGGTATGAAGTGATGTAGAAAATATGGGGTGAGTGAGAGAGACTTTGTGATGGAAACTTTACAGAACTTGGTGACTGGTTAAAGTGATGAGAGAGAGGACAAGATTAGCTTCCAGATTTCAGTGCTAAGTAGAGATGTGGGGAGACAAATCTAGCCCGAAGACGATGCTGATGAGTTTAGGTTTAGGCATATTGAGGTTTAGGTAATAGGAGAAATTGTGGTGGAGTTAGCTATATGGAGCTGGTACTCTGGAAAGAAGCCAGAAATAAAAGGAGAGATTTAGTAGTTTTCTGAAGCCGGGATAGTTGAAGTCACAAGGATCAATGAAATCTCTAAAGGATGTGCTTTATCTTATTCTTCACTGGAACCTTGTGTGGTTCACCCGGCGCAGAGTAGGTATGTATTATTATACAGACAGCAATGTATTATTCTTGAATAGAGAAGAGAATGAGGAAATCTGAAGGCTCAGGGCCAAATTTTGAGAGTATCCCTCTCCTATTTACCGGCCAAATCCAAAAACCCATTGCCGATGAGTCGCTTCTGACTCATAGTGACCCTATAGGACAGAGTAGAACTGCCCCATAGTGTTTCCAAGTAGCTGCTGGTGATTCAAACTGCTGACCTTTTGGTTAGCAGCCATAGCTCTTAACCACTGTGCCACTAGGGCTCCTATTTACTGGCAGGAGAAAGTAAATCTTGAAAAGAGTTAGCCCACAAGGAGAAGCATAAGAGGGACTGTCACAAAACCCAAACTGATTTAAACAGGGTCATATATACACATAGGAATTCAAGGGAAACTACTACATCAGCCCCATCACATCATAAAGTTTGTTTAGTGGAATTAACCACAGGGCAGCAGAAGACTGAACTGGCTTTATGAAATGATTGGCTCTATCCCAATGAAACCACCACTTGTCCAGTTTGTCATACTGTGGTGGCTTGCATGTTGCTGTGATGTTGGAAGCTATGCCATCTGTATTTCAAATACCAGCAGGGTCACCCATGGAGGACAGGTTTCAGCAGAGCTTCTAGACTAAGACAGACTAGGAAGAAGGACCTGGTGATCTACTTCTAAAAAAATTGACCAGTGAAAACCTTATGAATGGCAGCGGAACATTAACGTAGTGCATGAAGATGAGCCCCTCAGGTTAAAACGCACTCACAATACGACTGGGGAAGAGCTGCCTCCTCAAAGTAGAGTTAACCTCAATGACTTGGATGGAGTAAGTTTTCAGAACCATCATTTACTGATGTGGCATGACTTAAAATGAGAAGAAACAGCTGCAAATATCCATTAATAATCAGAATGTGGAATGTATGAAATATGAATCTAGGAAAATTGGAAGTAGTGAAAAATGAAATGGAACACTTAAAGATAGATATCCTAGGCATTAGTGAGCTGAAATGGACTCATACTGGCCACTTTGAATTGGACAGTCACATGGTCTACTACGTTGGGAATGAGAAATTGAAGAGGAATGTCATTGCATTCATTGTCAGAAAGAACATTTCAAGATCTATCCTGAAACACAATGCTGTCAGTGATAGGATTATATCCATATGCCTACAAGGAACACCAGTTAATACGACTATTACTCAAATTTACCCACCAACCAGTAATGCCAAAGACAAAGAAATTGAGGATCTTTACCAACTTCTGTAGTCTGAAATTGGTCAAATATGCAATCAAGATATATTGATAACTACTGGTGATTGGAATGAGAAAGTTGGAAACAAAGACGAGTGATCTGCAGCTGGAAGATATGGCATTGGTGATAGAAATGATGCTGGATTACATGATAGACTTTTGCCAGACCAACCACCTATTCATTGGCAATATCTTTTTTCAACAACATAAACAGCGACTATACACGTGGACCTCGCCAGATGGAATACACAGGAATCAAATTGACTACATCGGTGGAAAGAGATGATGGAAAAGCTCAATATCATTAGTCAGAACAAGGCCAGGGGCTGACTGTGGAATAGACTATGAATTGCTCATATGTAAGTTCAGGTTGAAGCTGGAGAAAATTAAAACAAGTCCACGAGAGCCAAAGTACAACCTTGAATATATCCCACCTGAATTTAGAGACCATCTCAAAAATAGATTTGATGCATTGAACACTAGTGGCCGAAGACCAGACAGGTTGTGGGATGACATCAAAGACATCATACATGAAGAAAGCAAAACGTCATTAAAAAGACAGGAAAGAAAGAAAAGACCAAAGTATCAGAAGAGACTCTGAAAATTGCTCTTGAAAGTAGTGTAGCTAAAGTGAATGAAGGAAAGAAATGATGAAGTAAAAGAGCTGAACAGAAGATTTCAAAGGACAGCTTGAGAAGACCAAGCAAAGTATTATAATGAAATGTGCAAAGACCTGGAGTCAGAAATCCAAAAGGAAAGAACACGCTCAGCATTTCTCAACCTGAAAGAACCAAAGAAAAATATTCATGCCTTGAGTTGCAGTACTGAAGAATTCTATGGGCAAAAAAATTGAACGATGCAGGAAGCATCAAAAGAAGATGGAAAGAAAACACAGAGTCACAGTACCAAAAAGAATTGGTCAATATTCAGCCATTTCAGGAGGCATCATATGATTCACGAACCAATGGTACTGAAGGAAGAAGTCGAAGCTGCACTGAAGACATTGGTGAAAAACAAGGCTTCAGGAATTGACGGAATCCCAATTGAGATGTTTGAACAAACGGATGCAATGCTGGAAATTCTCACTTGTATGTGCCAAGAAATTTGGATGACAGCTACCCGGCCAACCGAGTGGAAGAGAACCATATTTGTGCCCACTCCAAAGAATGGTGATCCAACAGAATGTGGAAATTATCAGATGATATCATTAATATCACACGCAAGTAAAATTTTGCTGAAGATCATTCAAAAATGCTTGCAGCAGTACATCAATGGGGAACTGCTAGAAATTCAAGCCAGATTCAGTAGAGGACATGGAATGAGGGATATCATTGCTGATGTCAGATGGCTCTTGATGGAAAGCAGAAAATACTAGAAAGATGTTTACCTTGTTTTATTGGATATACAAATGCATTCGAGTGTGTGGATCATGACAAATTATGGGTACCATTTTGAAGAATGGGAATTCCAGAACGCTTAATTGTGCTCATGAAGAAACTGTACATAGCCCAAAAGGTAATCGTTCAAACAGAACAAGGGGATGCTGTGGGGTTTAAAATCTGGAAAGGTGTGTGTCAGGGTTGTATCCTTTCACCATACTTATTCAATCTGTATGCTGAACAAATAATCCAAGAAGCCCTGGACAATATGAAGAAGCATGGTGCATCAGGATTAGAGGAAGATTCGTTAACAACCTATGATATGCAGATGATACAAGCTTGCTTGTGGAAAGTGAAGAGGACTTCAGGCACTTACTGATGAAAATCAAAGACTACAGACTTCAGTGTGGATTACACTGCAACATAAAGAAAACAAAAATCCTCACTACTGGACCAGTAAGCAACATCAAGATAAATGGAGAAAATATTGAAGTTGTCAAGGATTCCATTTTACTTGGATCCACAATCAACACCCATGGAAGCAGCAGTCAAGCAATCAAACGATATTGCATTGGGCAAATCTGCTGCAAAAGACTTCTTTAAAGTGTTGAAAAGCAAAGATGTCACTTTGAGGACTAAGGTATGCCTGACCCAAGCCGTGGTATTTTCAGTCACCTCATATGCATGCAAAAACTGGACAATGAATAAGGAATATTGAAGAAAAATTGATACCTTTGAATTGTGGTGTTGGTGAAGAATATTGAATATACCAGGGACTGCCAGAAAAACGAACAAATCTGTCTTGAAGAAGTACAGCCTGAGTGCTCTTTAGAAGCAGGATGGGGAGACTTGGTCTCACATACTTTGGACATTGTCATGGATTGAATTGTGTCCCCCAAAAATATCTGTCAACGTGGCTATGATGTTAATCGATCAGTGGAAGTTATATTGATGAGATCTGCAAGATTAGATAGTATCTTAAGCCTATCTCTTTTGAGATATAAAAGAGAGAAGCGAGCAGAGAGACACAGGGACCTCATACCACCAAGAAAGCAGCACCAGGAGCAGAATGCATCCTTTGGACCTGGGGTTCCTGCGTGGAGAAGCTCCTAGTCCAGGGGCAGATTGTTGACAAGGACCTTCCTCCAGAGCCGACAGAGAGAGAAAGCCTTCCCCTGGAGGTGACACCCTGAATATGGACTTGTAGTCTACTAGACTGTGGGAGAACAAATTTCTCTTTGTTAAAGCCATCCACTTGTGGTATTTCTGTTATAGCAGCACTAGATGACTAAGACAGACATGTTATCAGGAGTGACCAGTCCTTGGAGAAGGACATCATGCTTGGTAAAGTAGAGGGTCAGTGAAAAAGAGGAACCCTCAGGGAGATGAATTGACACAGTGGCTGCACAATGGGCTCAAACATAGCGATGATTGTGAGGATGGTGCAGGACCTGGCAGTGTTTTACTCTGTTGTACATAGGGTAGCTATGAGTTGGAACTGACTCGACAGCACCTAAGGACAACTCCAGTGAAAAGAAGGCATTGGTGGTTCAGTGGTAGAATTGTCACCTCCCATGCGAGAAACCTGGGTTCAGTTCCCTGGCAATAAACCTCATGTGCAGCCACCACCCATTTGCCAGTGGACGCTTGTGCATTATTGTGATGCTGATCAGATTTCATGGAGTTTCCAGACCAAGATGGAGTAGGAAGAAAGGCCTAGTTATCTACTTCTGAAAATCAGCCAACGAAAACCCTATGGATCACAATGGTCCTATCCACAACCCATCACAGGATGGCGCAGGACTGGGCAGTGTTTCATTCCATTGTACATGGGGTCTCCATGAGCTGGACCGACTTAATGGTAGCTAACAACAACCCAATGACCTTCTCTAGGCTATAACTAAACAGGTTAACTTCCCTGGCTAGTTAATCACCTCTGTCACCTCTCCAAAAAACCTCAAGGTTTATAGTGGTAATTGTAAGCTTTCAGTGCCGCTGACTAAAAAAAAAAAGTCTGTTCTTCTTAAAAGTTCTAGTGTGTATTCTATAACTATGAAGCCAGAGGAGAAGATTGCTAATTAATTCATTTACAAGAATGAAAATACTTTATGCTATTGTCTTAAGCATCACTCTATGTCCACTTATTCTTGTTTTTATTCCCACTATCCTCCTTTGGCACTTAAGTCTTTTTTCTATGTGGAACTTACATTTTTTAGTTTCTAAAAACTGTTGTTGTTGTTGTGTGCTGTCAAGTCAATTCTGACTCATACCAACCATGCAGGATAGAGTATAACTGCCCCATCGGGTTTACTAGGCTGCAATCTTTATGGAAGAAGATTGCCAGGTCTTTTCTTCCGAGGAGCCCCTTGTGGGTTCCAATCTCCTACCTTTCCATTAGCAACCAAGCACTTAACCATTGCACCGCCAGGGCTCCTTTATAAAAACTACATAATTCTAATCTGTTCTCTTTATTTTCTCTACATCCATAAAATATATATCAAAGATTTCATCATGTTTACATTTAGTAAAGTTCATATTATCCTTCTATGGATAATATGCTCATCTATAGTTTATTTGGAGCCCTGGTGGCAAGGTGGTTAAGAGCTTGGCTGCTAACCAAAAGGTCAACAGTTCGAATCCACCAGCCGCTCCTTGGAAACCCCTTGGGGCAGTTCTACTCTGTCCTATAGGATTGCTATGAGTTGGAATCGACTCAACGGCACCTAACAACAACGTTTATTTTTATTTTATTTTTAAATTTTATTGTGCTTTAGGTGAAAGTTTACAGCTCAAGTTACCCTGATACCTTTAACTCATCTTGAGCCTTTCCTTTCTCTAACTCCTTTTACCCTTAATATATTCATTCTACAACTAATATCTTCCGTTAGTAGGAGAGTACTATTCTCCTATACTGTAATCGTATTTTGAATCCAGCACTTTTTATAATAGTATAGAGTGCTTACATACACACATTTATTATATTAGTATAAAAAACAAGGTTGGTGGTGGGAACCCACCAGCTGCTCTGCAGGAGAAAGGTGTGGCAATCTGCTTCTGTAAAGATTTACAGCCCTGGAAACCCTATGGTGCAATTCTACTCTGCCCTAGAGGGTCACTATGAGTCAGAATCAACTTGGAGGCAATGGTTTTTTGTTTTTGTTTTTTTTTGGTATAAAAAACAAACAGCTAACCAAACCAGTTGCTGTTGAGTCGATGCCGACTCATGGCGACCCCACATGTTTCAGAATAAAGCTGCGCTCGGTAGAGTTTTCATGGCTGTGACTTTTCAGAAGCAGATTGCTAGGCCTTTCTTCCAAGCAGCCTCCATTTTTGCCAACCCAAAATGGTTAATATTACTATTAGCATAGAGTTCTGTATATACAAACATTTTCTCACACTCTGAATTTTTTTGTGGGTTATCTTGGTTCCCCAACTTGATGCATGATATAGTTTGTGGCTTCTAGCGTAATGCCCTTTACATTAAAAGTGCTCCATAATGCACATAGAAAATACAAATAAGATAGGAAAAAATCTTGTGGGAAATAAAACACTTTCATGGTAATTTTACAAAAAAGAAGCATTGTATAGTATAGGACTCGTTTAGTTTATCAGTTAAAAGAGTTTCATTCAGAAGATTAGACTGCTTTAAACTTAATTTCTTTTGGTTTAAAATCAACTTTGCATGACTGTAGAATTTTATTAGTTAATGTTTTTGGGTATGCAGTTTTGTTTCAACAATTAATATAACTTCTCTGTATGTGGTTTGAACATAATGGGACTGAGTTTACGTGCAGGTTGAAGACTCAGTTCATTGTTTTATAAAATAGTGCTACAAAAAGTACACTTTCTGTCAGAAGTGGGATTTTTTCCCAAAACGTGTACTTTTCCCCTCATTTGCAATGATGTGCATTTGCAATGGATAGGTGAGCCTAGGGTCATAACTTGTAACTTAAGGAAAACCAGAAACCAAACCCGTTGCCATCCAGTTGATTTGGACTCATAGCAACCCAATAGGACAGAGTAGAACTGCCTCATAGGGTTTACCAAGGAGCAGCTCATGGATTTGAACTGCAGGCCTTTTGGTTAGCAGCCAAATGCTTAAGCACTGAGCCACCAGGGCCCTGACTTAAGGAAGGGAAGCTAATAAAATTAAGGAGGGCTAACTGTACGATTGGCTATGACATCACAAGTCCAGTGAATTTAATGTTCAATTTAGATGATATTTTAAAGTTATTTGACCTGTTTTTAAACTGTTGTAAATATTTTCATTTTACAAGTGAAGTTTGGCTAAAATCAAGAAGGCAAATGTAGAACCAGGTTTTTAAGTTTTACCTTTATTGATGAACTGTGGAAGTTGAAGATACCTTATTGATCAAGTCAAACCACCCCCTACCCCATTTTAAAATGAAGAAATGCAGTTCTAGAAACTGGTACTTTTACAGGGTAATTTTGGTCACTTTCATGTTTTTTTTTTTTTACCATTTGATTCTCTGTTACAGCCTTAATAAGAAGGTAAAATATATCTTTGACACTTTGTCTTTGTTCTTTTCTTCATTCTCATTCCAAATGGTCAGAAGGCTGTTTCCCATTTTCTGCGATGCCTCACCCAGGTTTACTTCCCTCACCCAAGCCATCTGTAGATAGAACATCATCCTTTTGTTCTACTGTTGGTAGCTCATTTTACATTTTCAAAAGGAAATCCTGGAAAGACAATGCCTTAAGCAAGGGAATAAATGTCTGTAATGGGAATTTTAGACATTACACAAGAACAGTGGGAGAGCTGTTTTTTTATTTCTTGGTTTGTTCTTCAAATTTCAGAAGTCATTGTCTATTCTACTTAAATATTAAATTAGCGCAGGCCAGCCCCGACTGGACCTGCTGCTAAATTCTAATGTCTTTAAAAAAAAATTTATTGTGTTTTAGGTGAACGTTTACAGCTCAGATTAGTTTCTCGTTCAAAAATTTATACACAGATTGTTTTGTGACATTGGTTGCAATTCCCACAATGTGTCAGCACCCTCCCCTTTCCCTTTCTACCCGGGGTTTCTCATGTCCATTTTTCCAGTTTTCTTGTCCTTCCTGCCTTCTAGTCTTTGCTTTTGGGTAGGTGTTGTCCATTTGGTCTCGTATACTTGATTGAACTAAGAAGTACGTCCCTTACGTGTGTTATTGTTTGCTTTATAGGCCTCTCTAATCTTTGGCTGAAAGGTGGACTTTGAGAGTGGCTTCAGTTCTGAGTTAGCAGGGTTCTAATGTCTTTTTAATGGACATTACTACCTGAGTATTTTGTCTCTAGGTGGCACAAACAGTTAAGCGCTCAGCTACTAACCGAAAAGTTGGCAGTTTGATCCACCCAGCGGTGCCTCAGAAGAAAGGCCTGGTGATCTTCTGAAAGGTCACGGCCATTAAAAACCCTGTGGAGCACAGTTGTACTCTGCAACACATGGGGTTGTCATGAGCTGGAATCGACTCGATGGAAACTGGTTGGTTGGTTGGTTATTTAGTTGCCATAGAAATCTCAGTATACCTCGATCTGAACTAATTGTTGTTCTTTTTATACTGGCTCTTCCGCTGAACTCTTTAATTCTTTCAATGATAGCATTTTTTTCTTAGTTACTAATACCTGAAACTTGGAGTAATATTTGAGTATCTCATTTCTCAGACTCTACATCCAGTCACTTTCATACATACCTGATTTCCATCTCTAGATTATAAGCCTCTTGAGTAGACTTTTGTTTTTCTTTTTATCACCTACAGCCTTTGTAGTGGTCAGTACACAGTCACTGAATGAATGTTAGTTAAAACAGAAGGTGTAGTTGTCATTAATGTATAGAAGGTGATTTACGTGAGTAAGGTGTTTAAATCATCATAAACAAGTAACCAAAGGAAGTCTTGCATGGTGTTTAGTTTCTATTTGATTGTTCTTTCCTGAAATCTAAGTACATTGTTATTCTACTGTTTTGTTCATAACTTCCAAGGCTTGCCTGGGCCTGTTGCAGAAAATAATGCTAGGAGAGGGTTCAAAGCCTCATCAGCTAATATGCTTCAACAACTCAAAGTGCAATAAAACAGTACGTCATCTGGAAAGATGAAGAAATGAAAGAATTTTTAAACACTTAGCACCATTTTAATATGGGAAATATAAACATTAATGTTTTGAAAAGGAAAAAAGTGGTGGATGTGGTAATACATATGTTGCCTTTAGCTCAGAAGCAAATTTTTCTTCAGCAATATATAGGTAGTTGTCCTGATTTTCAATTTTGTCACTTGTAACAAATTTAAAAAAAAATTACTGTTGCAAAAGTTATTCCAGCAAGTGGCTAGAAAAGATAAGACTAAATGATGCAAATTTGTCATAATAATCTTTGTTAAGCTTTAAGGCATTATTTAGAAATCAAAAGTGTAAAATAAAGTCAATATCTCCTTGACATCTAGGAAATATCTATTGGAATGATCTCTCACTTTTGCTGTAGGTTTGAATCACTTGGGGAACTTTAAAAAATCCTGATGCCCAGTTACACTCCATACCAATCAAATCAGAATGTCTAGGGGTAGGAATCAGGTGCCAGTAATTTAAAAAAGATTCCCAGGTAATTAAAAAATGCAGTAGTTTTGGGAATCCTTGGCATTGGATAAGGGTAATAAGGACGATATTATAGACAGCTGAAATAAATAAAATACTGTAGAGGTGAAGATCATTAAGGTTCTATTCTCACCTTTATTTTTATATCTTTTGGGCATATAACCCGTTAAACCCATTGCTGTTGAGCTGATTCCGACTCATGGTGACCCCATGTGTGTCAGAGTAGAACTGCTCCATAGAGTTTTCTTGGCTGTAATCTTTACGGAAGAAGAATGCCAAGCCTTTCTTCAGCGACGTTGTTGGGTTGGTTTGAACTGCCAATCTTTAGGTTACCAGCCGAGCACAAACCGTTTGCACTACACAAGGACCTTCTCTGGGCATATAGTGGACACTTAAATACTTAACTTAATTAAATAGAACTAATCTTAATTAAATCATATCACTTGTAGATATCAAGTGCTCACTAAGCTTTATCCATTTACATAGTTCTTATACTTACCATTTCTCAGACCTCTCAAGCTCAAAGATATTACAATAGCCAGTGCATCCCCTGATACCTATATTCCATCCCACTTCCTCACTGGTGAAAGTTTTAGCAATTGCACCACTATAGAATGCTAAGAGCTATCCATGTCCACATTCTACTACCACTAGTGATGAGGTTTTTATGCCAGCCAGCTAGTGAAAATCCAGCTCCAAAATCCCATTTTAGAGTCTGCTTCCTTAGAATACTAGTATCAAGTGTCTTAGATTGGGTTCCTTGGAAATAGACTATGAGATGGGGAGATGCATGCAAAAGATTTATTGGGGAGTGCTCTTGAGAGATACACCTATAAGGAAGTGAGGATTGGAGGACTGGACAGAAGGAGAGTCTGTGATGAGGCTGTAACTGAGGCCTCAGTTTACCTAATGCGGAGTTCTGGAAATGAGATGGCCCTTCAGAGTTGTTGCAAACTGAGGCAAGGCCACAAGGGGGTCAGATTTTTGTATCCCCACCTTAATCAGCCAATGGCTTCAGGCCACCCCTTGGATCGGGGATATAACTATAGGTGAGGCAGTTTATGAGGTCACTTCCCAGTGAAAGATACAGCTATGAGCCATCAGTAGCTGATATTCCTAGCAGTTGGTGAGTGATTATATTGGCCCTGAAGAGGGAACTCGCTAGAGGACCACAGTATCTACTACTGTGTTCAAACTGACTTATCTTTGTCCAATGGGGAGCTCTTCATGTTGGCTCTAGTGTCTTTTGACATGACCCTTTTTTTTAAATAGCTTCCTTAATTTGTGGTACAATATATTTCTAATATATTTCCTGAACTAGAATGGCAATCAGGGATTTCTACAAGAAACTTATTTTTTTTTTAAAGTGGGTAATGGTATTTAGAGACCACAAAATGAGTGCTAAGTTTGCTTATTGCTGTTGGATTGTAATTGATTCTAGGCCTTTTCAGTGGATAAAACTAAAATATATATTTTTGAAAAGGGAAAAAACCCATAAATTCATACTAATATTTCTAATTAAAATTTAACACTATGGAATTTTTACTTAATTTTTTTTACACTTTTATCCCTTTTTCTTTATATTGAAAATCTTCGTTCATAACAACATCAAAATAAAATTTTCATTACCCTACTCTATTATCTATCTACTATCAATCTATCTAACTGTTGTTTTAAAATAATACCAATAGTACTATAAACTTTTAGGCTACAGAATGATTTTTTAAAATATGTATCCTTGTAGCTTTGTTTGTCCTTAGAATATATTCTAATATGTTCTGGAGTTACTTGAAATGTTTCTTTTCTTTGTGTGGTTATATTAATAGGTATAATTTTCATTTTGTTAATAGAATATAAGCATGTAAAAATTAACTTATTTGATTTTTCTATTTATTTTGAACTTTTAAGTAAAATTTTTTGGAGAAAATATTGAAGTTGTCAAGGGTTTCATTTTACTTGGATCCACAGTCAGCGCCCATGGAAGCAGCAGTCAAGAAATCAAAAGACATATTGCATTGAGCAAATCTGCTGCAAAAGACCTCTCTAAAGTGTTAAAAAGCAAAGATGTCACTTTGAGGACTAAGGTGCACTTGACCCAAGCCATGGTATTTTCAATCATCTTATATGCATGTGAAAGCTGGACAATGAATAAGGAAGACCAAAGAAGAATTGATGCCTTCGACTTTATGGTGTTTGCAAAGAATATTGAATATACCATGGACTGGCAAAAGAACGAACAAATCTGTTGGAAGAAGTACAGCCAGAATGCTCCTTAGAAGCGGGGATGGCGAGACTTCATCTCACTTACTTTGGACATGCTATCAGGAGGGACCGGTCCCTGGAGAAGGACAGCATGCCTGGTAAAGCAGAGGGTCGGTGAAAAAGAGAAAGACCCTCAAGGGGATGGATTGACACAGTGGCTGCAGCAATGGGCTGAAACATAGCAATGATTATGAGGATGGCACACGATTGGGCAGTGTTTCGTTCTGTTGTATATAGGGTTGCTATGAGTCAGAACCGACTTGACAGCACCTTGATTCCCTGTCATGATGGTCTAACTTTAACACAATAAATTGTATTACGTAATTCTTTTATACCGCACTTAACCCACAAAGTGTTACAAATGACTTAAATAAAAAGATAAATATAAAATCCTTTACTTACTTTTTTTAGGAGCCCTGGTTGTGCAGTGGTTAAGAGCTATAACTGCTAACCAAAAAGTTGGCAGATCGAATCCACCAGCCGCTCCTTGGAAACCCTATGGGGCAGTTCTACTCTGTCCTATAGGGTCGCTATGATTCCGAATTGACTCGATGGCAATGAGTTTGGCTTTTTTGGTATGTTTTTATCAAGAAAGGCCGTCACTTTTTGAGCACTCACTGTATGCCCGATACTCTGCTAAGTGCCTTACATACTTGTATAATTTAATCTTGACAAGAACTCTTTCAGACAATAGTAGTGGTGGTGAATGCCATCAGAGGCTGTGTTCTAGAAATACAGCATTTAGAGAAAGGGAGAAGATGGTTCCACTCTATTCTGTACTGGCATTGTGTGTGATTCTGGGCCCTGTACTTGAAACGAGGATTCCTGATACACCTGAAACACACCCAAAGCTGCATTTCAGGCCTGGTGAAGTGTCTGAGCAACATGTTTGAAGAAGGACTGTTGAAAAGCTGAGAATATTTAGCCTCCCAAACGAGACTACTTAGGAGAGGCTGACTAGCTAGTATTTGAAGTGTCATCTGGTGGTGGAGGATTAGATACCATCTGTAGAGCTCCAGAGGGAAGATCTAGACTGCACATATAGAATCAAAGCGGTCACTTTGGCTCCACACAGGGAGGAAGGGCTGCCTGGCATTTGAAGCTTTTTTGGAAAGAAATAGGTGGGCTTCCTCGTAAGAGAGTTAATTCTTTTTCACTGATGAAGAAGCTGAATGACCACTTACCATGGGCATTAAAGAAAAGATTTCTATGTCAGTTGTGGTCATTCTTAAATTTTGATGGGTCTAAGAATCACCTGGGGGAACTTGCTAAAGATTTCCAGGCCTTACCTTCAGGAGTATTGCTTCAGTAGATATGGATAAAGTCTAAGAATCTGCCTTTATAACAAACAACCCAGTTGGTCCAAATCAGGTAGTCAGTGACCCACACCTGGAGAACAAGTGAACTTATTCTACAAGTCAACATTTTAGTAAAAAAAAAACAAAAAAGTATGTCGTCAACAAAAGGACTTCAAAGTAAGTTGTCTTAAGTTTTGTAAAGGATCCAATTCAATTCTTTAATATGCTGATAGTAACAATTAGAGATGAAATTTTTGGAATGTAGGATATTAGGATATGGAAGGAAAAGGCTTGATTCTCAATCTATGTCATAAAACATAAGACTTTAATAGAAAAATAGAAATCCAGCCTGAAAGTTTCAAAATAAAATTTAAAAGAAAATAAATAACCCACTCTATGTATGCCAAAGAACACGTGTTGAAGACTTAGAAAAAGAAGTGATTGGGCTATCCTAATGGACAGCACCTGTTTCAGGTTAAATACCTACCAGCCTTCGGGGCCCAGGCTTATATAAACTTCAACTGAAAACTATCAAAACATGCGTGGGTGAGAGTTGGAAGTAGTTGGTCTTCTAACTCTGCCCGTTTTTTTTTTTTTCTTTTTTTGTGGTTAAAGCTCTTTTGCTGGTAAGTGTGATGTATGCTTGATTAGTCTTAACTTTTACTTAAAGTGTGCAACCTGAGACCCACGTTTTAGAACTATTGTATTCTGAAATGGTTTTGCTGTCTGTAAATACGTTTTTAAAAAAGTGCTGCTTGGTGTAATTTATTACCCCATCTTATTACCATTTTGACTTAAGTCGCATAACGATGTTTCATTTGTCTTGTAAACAGGTTAAAAAGTTTTTAGAAGATGTATTTTTTTCCTTTGAAAAACTTTAAAAACTGGCTGGTTGAGGGGTGTTCTCAGCGAAATGTTTTGTTGATTGATAGTGTTTGATGTGATTAGTTCGTTCACTAAGGAGTTCTTTCTAGCAAATGATTTTTGCTTTCAATTTAAGATATATAAACATTCCAAGTGGCAATTATGTGTTTTTAAAAATTTTTTTTATTGTACTTTAGATGAAGGTTTACAGAACAAATAGTTTCTCATTAAACAGTACACATATTGTGTTATGACATTGGTTAACAACTCCAAGACATGTCAAC
>NW_004444030.1:7295478-7313755 GCF_000243295.1 Trichechus manatus latirostris | reverse complement strand
CATTTCAAGTTTTTACATGTACAGTTCAGTGACATTGATTGCATTCTTCCAGTTGTGCTGCTATTCTCACTATCCTTTTCCAAATTATTCCATCACCTTTATCTTCAACTCACTGCCCCCTAGGCTTCCCATCAAACCTTTTGAGTTGCTGTTGTCAATTCGATCTCACATAGATAATTCTTTTTTTTTTTTGTACCTTAGATGAAGGTTTACAGAACAAATAGTTTCTCATTAAACAGTACATATATTGCCCTATGACAACGGTTAACAATCCCATGACATGTCACCACTGTCCCTTGGCAATTATATGTTGATAATAAGTTAAACCCTTGTTTCTCTTTAATTTCTTCTTGCTTTGAATAGTTGAAGACCTCCTTATAGATCTTTTTTTCTTGAATCATGAGAGATGAAATTGCAACAACAGTTTTCTTTATCACAAGACTTGTGAAAAAACATGATAAACTGAGTAAACAGCAAATTGAAGATTTTGCAGAAAAACTGATGACAATCTTGTTGGAAACATACAGAAGTCACTGGCACTCTGATTGCCCTTCTAAAGGGCAAGCCTTCAGGTGAGAGCTAGTACGTGGTATGTAAAAGGAAAGTAACAACCAGGCCAACCATCTGTTAGGAAGACGTAATAATTCTGTTGTCCGTCTATAAGTAACTGAAGTTTTATGGGCCCAGACTCATTTGCTTGAACATAGGCTTGAAAGAAAGTGATGTGGTAGGTGACATTGTAATTGGAAACTATGGAGCAAATCGCCTTATGTGAGGTGGGAACTATAGAGCAAATCCCCTATGTGAGGTGGATTAAATATGTGAGGTGGGAACTATAGAGCAAATCCCCTTATGTGAGATGGATTAAATAATTTCTACTTGCGTTTGCTGTGAAAGATATGCAGGGAACATTTGTGAATTGTGTGACTTAGTGATAACAACACGCATTCTGAGTCACTGTGCGAGGATGTTTTATTTGTAAAACCCTGGGAGGGGGCAGGGAGGGTAGTGATGGGGTGAGGTGGAGGTGAAGTGGGAGCAGCGTGTATTTAAGCAGTCTGCATACAACATGATCCTCCTGCTAAAAATGAAGCACCTGTCGTCTTTCTTGTTTCCTTTTCCTTGTTAAGGTGTATCAGGATAAACAATCATCAGAGTAAAGAGCCCATTCTAGAAAGGGCTTGTGCTGAAAGTAATGTGGATTTTTCTCACCTGGGACTTCCAAAGGAGATGACTATATGGGTAGATCCCTTTGAAGTGTGCTGTAGGTAAGTAATCTCATTGGAGTGCTCTGTGACCCCTGGACACCTTAAACTATTAAGTTATCCCTATAGACTTTTGTGGGAGTCCCTGGTTGGTGCCAATGATGAACATGCTCGGCTACTAACCAAAAGGTTGGAAGTTTGAGTCCACCCAGGGGTGACTTGGAAGAAAGGCCTGGCAATCTACTTAAAAAAAATCAGCCATTGAAAACCCTATGGAGCACCTTTCTACTCTGACACATGTGGGGTTGCCAAAAGTTAGAGTCATCTTGATGGTAACTTGTTTATAGACCTTTGTGAAAAATGATGCTCCAAAGCTTTGGGTTAACAGTGAAGATACTGATTAGTTAAGAGTTTAGATGCAAGACAATGCAGACTTCCATTAGGAGTGGGAAGCACAAACACTTTAAATAGTATTTGAAATTTGACTTTAACCACTATACCCTGTTACAAACTGTAGATTATAATTTCTAAGTATTTTAGGCAGTACCAAGGGGAAACAGGACTTATCTACCATAGGGCAATTCAGCCCATTAGTTGAATCGAAAGAATAAACTAGTCTTTTTCTGAGCAATTAGCCAAAATAGTTGTTACAGAATTCCCTCAGTAATTATGACAATGCAGTAGTTGGAGGTCACAGTGTCCCTCAATTTGCTGTCAAGCCATTTCAACTTTATAGACCTAGCCTCCTTCCCCCTCCCCCCACTTTTTTGACCTATCCCTTTTGAATAACTCTGTCGTAAATTGGTGACTTATCTTCAGAGAGACAGAAAATTTGTGAGAAGTTGAATCCCTAATGAATACTTTAATTTTCCTTTCCTACTTAGGTATGGTGAGAAAAACCACCCATTTACAGTTGCTTCTTCTAAAAGTAGATGGGAGGGATGGGAACTATCTCAAGGAATCAGTCTTGCTGTTAGCAGAGCCTCATTAGACTACTCCTCTGGCACTTCCTCCGATGAAGAAAGTTGTAGCAAGGAACCTCAGATAATTCCTAAAGTCAGCAACCCAAACAGTGTTTATCAGGTAAAGCGTGTTCCAGTTCTTCTCTGCTTTTGTCTATTCTAATTCTAAAAAGAATATACTCAATGTAAAGCAAAACAAAAAGCAAACAAAATATGGAAAGGAAAAAAAAAGATTTAAAAAGTCATACTGTTAATATTTTGGCAAAACTTTTTTTCTGTATGTATTCTCTCTACTCGGCTGAGTGCTTGGGATCTACACAATATTTTATAGCCCTGTTTCTTCATAGAGTATTTAAGCACACACATATTTCCTTATTACTTAAATTCCTTCAGACTTGGTATTAAAATTAGTTTGTTTTTTGTCTGTAAGAAAATAACATGTCACTTGTCAAACGTGAAATATTCAGAAAAGGCCAAAGTTCTGTAATCCCACCACTGAAGTTCTTCTCAGTTTTTTTTGACCACAACCCATAAAAAGATATGTATGTGTGTGTATGTATACATGTAGGTATATATATTTGTGAATATATATATATAATATGTGTATTTATATCTGAAATAGGTTTCATGAAAATACTTATCTGTACTATGTGCAATGCCACCAACACTTCATATTAAGTTGTGTTGATGATTTCAGCCACCTAAACTGATTTCATGAGTCAGTATTGGTGGTAACCCATGATTTGAAAAACACTGATGTAGAGAAGGATCTCTCTTAATATGTTGTATGTATACACTTGTTTGTATGTTTTCTTAAATACATATTAAAATGTAGTTTAGTTAACATTTTAATATTCATTCTCCTCTTCTGTAAATTAGCTAATGTATGATTGACAGACATCTAGGTTGTTTCTACATTGTTGTGATATAAAAAATCTTGTAACTTGTACAGAGATGTCTGAATTTTAAGTTATTTCTTGAGATCTAATACTTAGACATAGAATTACTAGGTCGTTGGGTATGGACTCTTTACTGGTTGTTAATATATGGCCAAAGTAATTTCTAGAAAGTATATTTATATGTAGTCTCACCAGTTCTATGTGAAATTGTATGTTTTATAATTTCCCCCCTAGAACTGGGAATTTGATAATTTGATTTTAAAATGGTATCTATATTATGATATCTATATTACGAACATCTGTTATAAACACTAAAAAACAAAAAACAAAAATCCTGTGCCCAAATGTTTTAGGCACTTACTGTCTTATGAATTTTCTCTTCTTCACTTATTCATCATTTGAGGCCCTAATGTATTATTATAAGTTCTTCATAGGTCAGGAATATTTTAACCCTTTGTCATGTTAGGGACGAATATTTTCCCCTAATTTGTCAGTTTTCTAAACTGATTTTATGTGTACAGAAGTTTAAAATCATGTAAAATACTTGCCCTAGATTCTATTTTTATGTTTAGAAAGATCTTATTTCATCTAGGGATTAGATCTATAGTCATCTATGTTCTTTTAGAGCAGTTCTTTTCAAAGTGCAGTCTGTAAAACATTGTTATTGGTCATCTGGAATGTTTACGATGGATATTGATAGACCTAAGCCCCTGATATCACGATTAGACAGTTTGGGGTTGGAGTGAGAGGGGTGGGATAGGGGAGTAGAAAATCCAAGAATATACACAGAATATGAGTAAGTGTGTTTTAAAAAATTCTAGTTGGATTAAAGAATTTTGATAAAAGGTATGAAGTGACTTAGGAGTCCCTGGTTGGTGCAAATGGTTAATGCACTTGGCTGCTGACCGAAAGGTTGGAAGTTTGAGCCCACCCTGAGGCACCTCTGAAGAAAAGTCCTGGTGATCTACTTCTGAAAAAAATCAGCCATTGAAAACCCTATGGAGCACAGTTCTACTCTGACACACATGGGGTCACCATGAATCAGAGTCGACTCAGTGGTAACTGGTTGAATGAGGTGACTTAACTTTTCACCCCACCCCTCAGAATGCTAGCTACTTTTGCCAACATGATTTTTATCAACTTTGATTTTTATTCATTTGTACTTCCTTTACTTTTTGTTTTGTTTTTTTAAAAAATTTTATTTGTTGTTGAGAATATGCAACAGCAAAACATGCATCAATTCAACAGTTTCTAAATGTACCATTTAGTGACGATCATTATATTCTTTGAGTTGTGCAGCCCTTCTCACCCTCCTTTTCTGAGTTGTTCCTTCCCCATTAACATAAATTCACTGCCCCCTAAGGTTCCTATCTAATCTTTTGAGTTGCTGTTGTCCATTTGATCCCATGTAGATAGTTCTTAAAAGAGAAATGCACAAGGAAGACATTTTTTACTAGTTAAGCTGTTGTTTGGTTTTAAGATGACTTCAAAAGACTGAATTTCTGAGTTATGGGTTTGTATATAGGCTTTAATCATTAAAAAAAAAAAACCATTGCCTTCAAGTTAATTCTGACTCCTGGAGACTCCAGGTATGTTAGAATAGAACTGTGCTCCACAGAGTTTTCAAGGCTGATTTTTCAGAAGTAGATTGCCAGGCCTTTCTTCCAAGGTACTCAAACCACCAACCTTTCAGTTAGCAACCGAGCACGTTAACCTTTTGCACTACCCTTGGACTCCCATTTAGTCATTAGAGCTAGCTTATTCGTTTAAAGAAGATCTTAGTACTTTTTTTTTTTTTCCAGGTTGAAAACTTGAAACAGCCCTTTCAATCTTGGTTCCAAATCCCCCGCAAAAAGAATATGACTGATGGCCGTGTCACCCTTCTAGGAAATGCTTATTATGCATCGTATAAGAGTTATAGGACTGCTGCTATGTTGGTAGGACACCGGGTGGACAGGTACCATTGGGTCAACAAACAGATGAAGCTGTGACTGGGCCTGAGGTGGGGCAGAGCTCAGAAAAGTGACTTTAATTTTATTTAAAACTAAAATGAATCTAGGCGGAGAGGTCCCTGAAATAGAAAAAATAACCACATTAGGGATTTTAGTACATGATGGTGAATCTCTCAGACAGATTCTGTTCTTAGCTGTACATAGAGTTCTTATATCTAATTTTATATGAAGTTTTATATAACGTTTTATGTAACTCTAATGAATGAACCCAACAAGGTAATAGAATGAAGATACTGACCTGTGACAAGATTATTAACTAATTATGAAAAGTAACAATTTAAATAAAAGTACTGTGTTTTTAATCCTTTTCTACTTGTTTATTGCAAGAAAATTTTAAAAAGTTTGTTAATATGTTAATATGTAAAGCGTGTTCCAGTTCTTCTCTACTTTTGTCTATTCTAATTACTCATTAGCCAAAAAAGACCTTCTTTTAGGGAAGATGGATACTAATAATATAGTATTCGGGCTTCTACTTTATCACTTTCCATCATTGTTCTATTTTATAAATCCAGTGAGAGCTTGTTTGAAAATTACTCGTATAGTTCTTTTTTTTTTTAAGCAACCCCAAAAAGAATTTTATATATCTTTTTAAACAATTTGATTCATTTTACAGCCTCTTAATAGGCTTAATAATTATGACTTATTTTTAACAATGATACATACTCATTATAAAGAATTCAATCTAAGCAGGAAAATAACACCAAGAAAATAAAACTTCCTACCACCCAGAAACTACTGTTATTAACATTAAATGGTGAACATCTTTTCAGTTATCCTATATAGATATACGGATATAAGGACTGATAGACAAGTAATTTGACATGGAGACCATACTAGAGAAGCTACTCCTAACTGGAGAAGCTACTCCTAAAATAATTTGGATTTAATTTACTTGATCTTAGCACAATGAAAAAACCTGAAGTGAAACTCAAAGAATTGCTAAACTATTTATAAACTTTCATACCACAAAGTATTTTCTTTCTTGAAGGGCCTCTCTAGCATTAAAAAATACTGGAAAACATCAAGAGGTTGGGGCAGGCTTTAAAAGTTGTTTTACTTAATTTTATGTAGTATTGATTATTGTGATGAAAGCTGCAGAAGCTAGCATTCTTAATTCCCCCCCCGCCCCTCTTTTCTCAAGTCATTTTTTGGTAGGAAATACATATATGACATTTGTCATTTCAATATTTTTCACATATGCAATTTAGTGACATTCATTGTGTTCATTGTTTTGTACAACTATCACCATTATCATTTCCAAATTTTTCCATCACCCTTAACAGAAAGAAGCTCAGTGTTTCCTAAATAATGAGTTCCCCTTTCCTCCTCCCTCCCACCTGCCCCTGGTAACCACCAATAACCTTAAATCTGTATACACTTAGGCAAGATATTTCATATAAGTGGGTATTTCATGTAAGTGGAATCATATAATATTTGTCCTTTTGTGACTGACTCCCATGCCATTTTTAATATCAAGGTTTAACAATTTATGTTCAGTCCTGAAACAATTATTCCTATAGTTGTTGTCTTAGTTCTATATTTAAACTGATTCAGTATTCACCAGTAATCTTTTCACATGATTGCTCTATATGTAAACTCTATTTTGATTTACCGTTGGTTAGCTGGATTTTATCGCTGAGTGACTTTTTCACAAATGGCTTATATCAAAACCAAATCCATTGCCGTCAAACGATTCCGACTCATAGTGACCCTATAGGACAGAGTAGAATTGCCCCATAGGGTTTCCAAGGTGCAGCTGGTGGATTCGAACTGGTGACCTTTTGGTTAGCAGCTGAGTTTCTAACCCACTGCGCCACCAGGGCTCCAAATGGCTTCCAGGTGCTATATTCTGTGAGTTCATTTGTGCTTGAGACTATCTGTGTCCTTTTATACTTGAACAACTTGGCTGGTGTTAAAATTCTAGGACTTGGTTTTTTACCCCCTCACAACTTTATAAATATCAGACTAATATTTTCTAGAATTATATGTTGCTATGGAGAAATCTGAGACTGGCTTGATTTTCTAAATCCCCACACTCACACACACCCGCACATTTACATTTTTTAGGTGACTTCTTTTGCCTGCCAGTCTGAAAAACTTTCTCTGTACTTTAAGTTTGTGTCTCAGTCCATCATTCTGATTCAGTTTTTCTCGAAACACCGTGTGCCTTTCTGCTCTGCAGATATAATTTTTTTTTAGGCCAGATTCTGCAATATTATCTCTGAATACTTTCTTCATCCATCCATCTTAGGAATAGCAACTATCTTTATGCTGGATCGTTGTTTTGTCCTTCATATCTATTTGTTATCTGATGACTTTGATCTTAATGTTTTTTTTTTTAAAGCCAAGATTGTGTTAAGCCTTCTGTCAATTTGATTCTCAGCCCTGTCTAGTCTGTTCCTTGTTTCTAATTTATTAGTTCCATAATGATGTTATTTTGAACTTCAATTAGTTTCTTTCTCAGTAGTCTACCTTGTCATCTCATTTTAATCAGAATGTTTGAACCCATGTACTTATTAAATTTTTTGAGTACAAGGCGTCATGGGAAGTTTTCTTTTGTGCCCTGGATTATATTTTCTTCTCCACTGAATTCTTCTGTATTTTGCATTGATCTTTTTCTTTTCTGTTGTAGTGTTAACACCGTTACTGTGTTGTTTATTTTCTCTTTTGTTTAATGTGAACAGCTCCATCTAGAACTTCTATTTGCTCCAGTATAGTGTGGAAGACTTTTTCATCTCTTATAAAATCTATTTGTCTTACCTGCTAGGTTTAGATACTATAGTTAATCCACTTTTATATAGCCTGAAGGTGGTAGGTGTTGGAGAGCCGATCAGCTGGTGCTGTGTGAAATCTTAGGAAAAAATGAGCCCTGCTCTCTGAATTTTTATTAAATGCCCTGCACAAAGTTCATGCCTTTAGCCCAGTAAGGATAGGGCTGTGAGTTATTTTAGCCTACTCCCATGGTTGCTGATGTTCCACTGTGAAAGTGGATTCTTGGAGCCTATGCTTTTACCTTAGAGTCCTCTCTGGGCATTTAGTGTCTCACATATTTCTCCCTACTGTCTTAGACTAGGTTCTCTAAAGAAGCAAAACCAGTAAAGCATATAAGTATACATAGAGATTTATATCAAGGAAATTGCTCACACAGTTGTAGAGGCTAGACCATCCTAAGTCCATGGGTCAGGCTGGAGGCTTCTCTTGATTCACGCAGCCACAGGGGCTGATGAACTCAAAACTGGCAGGTCAAACAGCAGGGCTCTTGCTCACAGGCTGCCAAGACCGCATCCCAAAATCGGCAGGCAAGACTGCAGGTAAGCTGCTAATTCAAGTCGAAAGAACCAGAGGTCAGACAAACAGAATCCAGCTGCAGGATCTGGAGTGAGCAAAAGCCGCAAGCCTTGCCAGAAAGTCCACCTATATTGGATGCAGGCCACACCCCCGAGGAAACGCCGTTTCAGCTGACTGGGTACTCACAGCAGGTCGCATCATGGAGGTGATCACATTATATCAAATCTCATCTTGGAAGTGATCACATCATCTTATGACTACCAAATTACATTATAATTGCCAAACCACTGAGAATCATGGCCCAGCCAAGCTGATAATACAACCTTAGCAATCACACTTACCATTCATTCCTACTTGTCCCTACCCCCTACCACTTGCTAGAAGGCAAGGTGAGTCCTAGTGGTGCAGTGCTTATGAGCTTGGCTATTTACCGAAAGATCGGCAGTTCAGATCCACCAGCCACTCCTTGGAAACCCTATGGGGCAGTTCTACTCCATCCTATACGGTCGCTATGAGTCGGAATAGACTTGATGCAACAGGTTTGGTTTTCAGGTTGAGATGTATCTTGCAGGAAAGCCCAGCAATTCTGGCATCGAGAAACTTGACCTAACATGACATTGTGATAGGTGAGCTTATCATCTTTAAAAGAATCTCCCCTATATCCTGACAGTTGAAAATCTCTATTTTCCTGAAGGCATCAGCTTACTTGTCCCTCAGCAAACCGTCTCCTGTGTGTGGCTGTGGTGTTCTCCAGCCTCCATGTACGTGCACCCGAGTTCTAGTCTCAAGGAAGTGAGGCAGACACAAGTAAGACTACTGACAATGATGGGGTTTAAGTATTAAGCTTTAGGATGCTGGTGTGTCTGTGAATGTATTTTATTTTCACCCTTAACCATCAAGCCAGAAACTCTGGTAACATTTCATTTTTGGTGCCTCCCCGTCTTCTAACCTGTGCAGACAATTGTTAGCAATTCCCCGATTATTGCAATAGTCTACTAACAGGTATCTTTGCTTCTAGTCTTACTCCTCATCCCAGTGCAATAGTTTGTCACCCTGCAGTTTAAAGCTTTCAGTGGTTCCTCAGGAAAATATTTAAATTCTGTGACTATCCTTTCTAACTATGGGCATTTATAAGTGCTCTTGAATGAGGTACTTTTTTTTCCTTACCTCCTCCCTCTTCCTTCTCCCCTTATTCTTCATTCTTTGGGTATCACCTGAGATGTCATCTCTCCCATGGAGCTTTTTTGATCCCCAAGTCCAGCTGACAAAGGACAGGCACCTCATATTCCCATATAACCCTGGCATATAACAGTGTTCAAATATGTTAATTTAATGATGTTATTGGTGAATGGTTGCCTAATAGGTGAATTGATACATAGCATTAGATAATACCTGTTGGCTGATTATTCTCTTTTTCCTCAGTGAGACAGGAAGTTATATTGTTCTAAACTGGGTCATACTCTTAGTACAGAGAACTAATTGCTGTTAACATCTCAAGCTGTTCTTCACATGTACAGTTTGTTGGACTAAAAATGAAAGATTAGCTATAAAATAATGACTATCGGTTTTTCTTTCACATATTTTGAAGCTCTGTTTAATGCTTGCACATTTAGGACTGCTATGTCGTCCTGGTGGATTAGCCCTTTTATCCTTATACAGTGTCCCTCTTTCTCTGGTAATTTACTTTGATGTCTACTTTATCTGACAACAAAATATACCTCCTGCTTTCTTTTGATCAATGTTTGCATGGCATCTTTTTTTCCTTTTTTTTAACTTTCAACCTGCCTGTATCATTATATTTGAAAGGGAGTTTCTTGTACATAGCATATGGCTGGGCCATGATTTTTAGACTACTCTGCCAATTTTTGTCTTTCAAGTGGTGCATTTAGACCATTCACATTTAACGTAATTATAGATATTGCAGTGCTTAAATCTGCCATACAATTGATTTTCTTGTTTTTTTTTTGGTTTGTTTGCCTTTGTTTTGTTTCTGTTTTCTTTTTCTTGCCATCCTCTGGCTTACTTGAACATTTTTTAGAATTCCATTTTCATGTATCAATAGTGTTTCTGAGTATATATTTTTTTAGTGGTTGCTCTACATATTTTATTATGTACATGTAACTTGTCATGGTCTATTGGTGTCATTATTTTATCAGTTTGAATGAAATATAGAAACCTTATTTCCTTTTATATAATTTAGAATATAATTTATTAAATATAACTTTATTTAGAATACAATTTATTAAATATTTCCTCGACATATTTAGAAGCATATCAAACAGTGTTATAATTTTTGCTTCAACCATCAAATATAATTCAGAAAACTGAAGAGGAGAAAAAAAAGTCTATTATATTTACTATATTTTTGCTTACCACATTCTTCCTTCCTTCCTAATGTTCCAAACTTCCTAATATTGTTCCTTTCTGTTAGAGAACTTCCTTTTCTTCATTTGAGAATGTATTGATTTTTTTTTTTCTTCATTCCTGAAGAATATTTTCACTGGTTATAGGCTTCTGGGATGACATTTTTTATCTTTCAGTACTTAAAAATGTTGTGCCACTTTTTTCTGAACTCTGTGGTTTCTGATGAGAAATCCACTGACATTGTATTACTTTTTTCTCTGTAGGAAAGGTGTCCTTTTTTTTGGCTGCTTTCAATGTATTTTATTTGTCTTTAGTTTTCAGAAGTTTAATTATGATGTGTCTTGGCATGGATTTCTTTGGGTTTATCTTGTTTGGGGTTCACTCAGCTTCTTGAATCTGTAGACTTATGTCTCTTGCCAGATTTGGGAGGTTTTCAGCCATTATTCCTTTGAGTACTTTTTTAGCCCTGCCCTCTCCTTCTGGGACTTTGATTAGATAAATCTTAGATCTTTTGTTATAGTTCCACAGGTCCCTGAGGCACTGTTCATTTTTTTTTAAGGCTTTTTTTCCTCTGCTGTTTAGATTGGGTAATTGCTATTGTTCTATCTTCCACTTCACTGATTTTTTTCCTCTGTTCCTCACATTTTGCTGTTGAGCCTAGGCACTGAGTTTTTTGTTGAGATTATTGTACTTTTTCAGTTCTAAAATTTTAATTTGGTTCTTTTTATGTTCTATTTTTTTGCTGAGGCTTTCTATTTTTTTCATTTTTTCAAGCATGCTCATAACTGCTCATTGAAATACTTTTATAAGGGCTACTTTAAAATGTTTGTTACATAATTCTAACATCTCTGTTATCTTAGTTTTGACATTTATTGTCTTTTCATTCACTTTGAGATCTCCCTGGTTCTTGGTACGGTTTTGACTGAAACCTGGACATTTTGGGGTATTATGTTATGAGATTCTGGATCTTATTTAAATCTTCTGTTTTAGCTGGCTTCCTTTGAGTCACTCCAGTGGTGGTGGTGGGAGGTACTGCCTTGTTACTGCTTGGTGGGGGTAAAAGTCCAGGCTTTCATTGATAACTAAATAGGGGAATTCTTCATTATTGCTGGGCAGGGGTGTGAGTTCCAGCTCCCTACATGTCTCCACTAACACCAAGGTGGGAGTGGCCTCATTATCACTGGGTAATGGTGAAAGTCCTGACTCTCCACTTGGTCTCCTCTGATGCCACTCCAGCACAGAGGTGGTGGTGGCTTGTTAATGCTAGGGGTTGGTGAAAGTCCAGGCTCTCCACATGGTTTCCATTGATATCATGGAGTGTGGTTGGGACTTGTTACCACCCCACTAGGATAAAAGTCTCAGCTCTCTACTTGGCCTTCTCTAACACCATGCTGGTGGGAGTTTGGGTACCTAGTTACAGTCTGGCAAGCATGGAAGTCTAGATTCCCTTCTCAACATTTGGTGGTGTGGTTATGGGTAGGGTCACAGTTTTTTTTATGTGGTATTTGACTGGAGTAGAGCAGTTATTGTCTAAAAACTTTCTGTCTACTAAGCTGACCCTGTCCTTGTACTTTGGCTAGAGACAACAGGCTTTTGTTGGGGATTTCTTGGTCTGCATACATTGGTGTTTATGGGTTGCTGGCTTCTTCAGTTTCAAGCCTGTAATACGTATGGCAAAAAGAAAATCCAGAGAACTCACCACAAAATCCTTCTCTATATCTTTCAGAATTGTCTTATGTTGATTTATATATAATGTCCAGGGATTTTAGTTGTAGTTAAAGGAGGAATAGGGGAAGGTATGCCTATTCTATCTTCCCGAAAGCATAAGTCTATGTACCACTTCTTAAAAAACAAAACAAAACAAAACAAAGCCTCATCTTAGGTAATTACTACATTTTTGGGAAAAGGTCCTCTTTAATAATTGGTAAAATCTGGTTTCTACATTTATTGAGATTTTCTTATCCTTTTTCTGGCCACTGGGATGTGTGTGTGTGTATGTGTGTGCACACAAGCTAATGTCTTAAAGACAACAAAATCTCGAAACTTTTAAAAAGAAACCTACTATTGATTTGAATCTGTAATAAATACACATAATGCATCAGAAAGGAGAACGTGATTACTGCCGTGTAATCCCTGGTACTTCCATTAAGAAACATGTGCTTACTAAAAGTCTGCAGCTGTTAGTGTATTAATGGAAATAAGTTGGAGGGCCCAAGAAGCCAGCCAGGAAATTAATAGGATTCGGTTCTGGTAGGAGTCTTGTTCAGCCAAGAATAGGGAATACAGAAGAAAGATCTTTAATTTCTGCACCACTTCTTCTTTGCCACCTCTGTCCGAGGCCCTGGACTTTTGGCTTAACTATCCTAAACAGTCTTATGTATTTTGCTTAATTAATCTTTGCTTTCTGGGAAATGCATTTTATAACTTATGTGGATAATGAAATAAAGGTTCTGGAGAAGACACAACCAATATTTGTCAAATCAAACTAAGATTTATCTCCATTTCAAAGCCCTGGAGAAATCTTTAGTCTTGTGAAATTATTATGCATTGGTTTGGGTGGTATACTTTAAGAATTTTCATTTATGGAGAAGACACAAGAACTGTTGCCTCATAGCCCACTCTTACAGGCAACTACCCTTTTATTGGTATCTGTGCCATGAATGCAGTAGGTGGTATTAAGTGAAATAGTAACTAATGTTGTTATTGTTAGTTGCTGTAGAGTCAGTTCTGACTCATGGCAACTTTTTGTATAAGAGAATAAAACATCTTCAGGATTGTTGGTATGTTTGCATCCATTGTTGTGGCTATTGGGTCAATCCATTTCGTTGAGAGTTTCCTTTGTTTTTATTGACCCTCAACCATGACGTCCATCTCTAGTGACTGGTCTTTCCTGGTGGCCTGTCCAAAGTAAGCAAGGTGAAGTTTTGCCAAGCTTGCTTCTAAGGAGTATTCTGGTTTTTTATTTCTTCCAAGACTGATTTGTTCATTCTTCTGGCAGACCATAGTATAGTCAATATTCGTTGCCAACAACACAATTCAAATGCATCAGTTCTTCTGCCTTTTTTCATTATCTATCTTTTGTATGCATATGAGGCAATTGAAAAAATAATAGTACCTAATAGGGCAGGTTTAAGGCTGACAAATTTGGTACTTTCTTTGCCTGACTGCTAATCGAACTATTTAAGCTGAATTAAGATGACCAAGTGATCAGCCTTGAACAGCAAACAAGTGAGAACTTAATGCCAGTGTAAGATGGGAGAAACGGAAGCGTCAGATGTAGTGAATTGATTCTGGGCATATCTTCCTTATGACTCGATTTAAAACTCATTAAACGTTAATTGTAAATCATCTTGTCATGGTGTCTCATAGTGTTTTTATTTTAAATCTATTTTCTCTGAAGTAATTATCAATATTTTGATTGGTTGGGTTCAGAGCTAAATCCTCAGCCATGTTATGGGTAGCTCTTATGACAAAAGACCTGTAGGGCTAAAATGTTGAACACTAGATGGACATTGAATTCACTAATTAGTTATCACTTGTTATCCATCAAATAGTATTTGTTTGAAATAAAGTTTTAATTCTTTACTAGCCTGCCTTCCTTGCAATGCTTAGGAGACAAAATAATAATTTTTATATATTAAAAAATTCTTTCTGCTATGCATCCTGGAACACAATGCAAAGAATTATCCATCTGAGAAGCAGCTTGATTTGCAGGCATTGGATTTGTAATCTGAGATTCTGTGGCTTTCGATCTGGAGTTTGTATTTGGAAAAAAAAATTTTTTTCTTGCTTACATTGAATTCATGTAATGATGTGTCTCTTCTGATCAGCACTCAAATTTACTTTGAAACTACAGTGTTCAGCTGCCCTGAAAGATGACTGCTTATCTCTTTGAGATGCTCCAAACAGGGACCTCCAAAGTGAATTTTGTGTATGCCACATGGCCTATATATTTTAAGTACTCTCATTCCAGATCACTCTCCAAATATTGTGAAAATATATTCATCTAAGTTAGCCTGATAAATTACAACATATACAAATTTTAGCTTTTACATTCCTAGAAAGAGATTCAGTCAATATTTTAAAATAAAGAATATTTTAAGAAGACAATAAGACAATGATCTCTTTTAGTCACAGTGAAAATGCCAGCATGTTCTTCATCTTCTTGTGCCTGACACTAGTCCTGTCATGTTATATATACCTCAAATTATATTACACATTTATGTGATTTTTTCATGAATATTTATAGAAATTTTCAAATAATCCTTAGTCTTAGCTTCATCAGATGTTGTATTGACTTAACTCCTTTTTATTCAGACTAAAATGAAGTCACCATTTTCTTTCTAGGGCTAAAAATAAAACAGAAAAAGATAAATATTAATATGTAATTTCATAAAAAGATGCCATTAGAGAGTGGAAAGATAATCCACAGGATGAGGAAAAATAGTCATAGATTAAAGAATTCCTATAAATCTGTAAGAAAAAAATAGATACTCCTATGGGAAATGGGCAACAGACTTGAATAGGCACTTCACAAGAGAGTATATTCTAATGGTATATAAATACATGAAAGATGCTCAGTTTCATTGGCCATCGTTGCTGTTTTTGTGTGCTGTCGAGTCAATTCTGACTCATAGTATGACCCAATATGACTGAGTAAAACTGCCACTAGGGTTTCCTAGGCTGTAATCTTTACAGGGTGGGGAGATTGCTGGGTCTTTTCTCCCACGAGTCACTGGTGGGTTCGAATCACCAACCTTTTGGTTAGCAGCCAAGTGCTTAACCATCGTGCCACCAGGGCTCCTTTTTGGTCATCAGGGAAATGCCAATTAAAAGTATGATGAGATACTATACACCTGGAAGAATGACTAAAATAAAAAAAAGATGGAAAATGCTAAGTGCTGATGAAGATGGGGAGCAACCAGAACTCTTATCCACTATGAGTAGCAGTGTATATTCATATAATCACTTTGGAAATCCGGTTGGCAGTATCTACTAAAGCTGAATATATCCATACCCTAAGACCCAGGGTTTCATGACAGAAATGCATAGTCACCAAAAAGATACATAAGAATATTTATAGCAAGACTATTTGTAATAACCTCAAACTGGAAAATAGCCACATACCTCTCAACAGAAGAATAACTTGTGACATATTCACACAATTGAATACAACAAAGAGAATCAACTTCATTAGTCTCAGCTATTGTATTGACTTAACTCCTTTTTATTCAGACTCAAATGGGGTCTACATGCAGCAATATGGATGAATCTCACAAAGTTGAACAAAAAAAGACATATTTTATGGTTCTATATATAGAAAGTTTGCAAATAAGCAAAACCAACTTATGTCTGAACTCAGGAAAGTGGTTACTCTTGGAGATTGGTGACTGGAAGGAGGTATGAGGGTGCATCTAGGAAGCTGGTAATATTCTTTTCTTGATCTGGATGCTAGTTATATGGAAGCATTTACTTTGGACAATTCATTGAGCTGTACATTATGAGTTTTTTTCACTATTAAAAGCTGTTTTATTTTTATAAGAAAGCTGTGTTTTAATAAGGTTTCAGAAAAGTACTTATATCACCTCAGACACGGGTGATCACTTTCAGTAAAGTGGATTGTGGGCCAGGGGTGGAGTCAGGGCTTGGTTATTTCTTTAGGTTGCTAGTTTCTAATCTAGATCTCAAAATGTTAGGTCACCACTCTACATTAGAATAATGTAAGTGTTTGGGTGCTCTCTCTTTGCTAAAGTTACCCATTGATCTTATAAAATAGTAACGTTTGCATTCTCTTTTGTGAGGTGCCTATGCAGGTCTTTTGCCCATTTTCCATTGGATTGTCTATATATATATTTTACAGACTTGGAGGAATTCTTTATTCTACCACTTTCATTTTTATTGTACTTTAAATGAAGGTTTACAGAACAAAATAGCTTATCATTAAACAGTATACATATTGTTTTATGACATTGGTTAACAACCCCACAACATGTTCAACACTCTCCCTTCTTGACCTTGGGTTCCCAATTACCAGCTTTCCTGTCCCTTCCTGCCTTCTAGTCCATGCCCCTGGGCTGATGTGCCCTGTTAGTCTCATTTTGTTTTATAGGCCTGTCTAATCTTTGAGGAAAGGGTGAACCTCGAGAGTGTCTTCATTACTGAGATAAAAGGGTGTCCAGGGACCATAGTCTCGGGAATTCTCCAGTCTTTGTCAGGCCAGTAAGTCTGGTCTTTTTTTTTTGTGAATTAGGGTTTTGTTCTACATTTTTCTCCAGCTCTGTCCAGCACCCTCTATTGTGATCCTTGTCAGAGCTGTCAGTGGTAGTAGCCGGGCACCATCTCGTTGTACTGGACTCTGTCTGATGGAGGCCATGGTAGTTGTGGTCCATTAGTCCTTTGAACTAATCTTTCCCTTGTATCTTTAGTTTTCTTCATTCTCCCTTACTCCCAAAAGGGTGAGACCAATGGAGTATCTTAGATGGCCACTCACAGGCTTTTAAGACCCCAGACGCTACTCACCAAAGTAAAATGTAGAACATTTTCTTTATAAACTATGTTATGCCAATTGAGCTAGATGTTCACTGAGACCATGGTCCCCACAGCCCTCACCCCAGCAATTCGGTCCCTGGGGGAGTTTGGATGTGTCTGTGGAGCTTCCATGACTTTGCCTTATACAAGTTGTGCTGGCTTCACCAGAATTGTGTACTGTCTTACCCTTCACCAAAGTTACCAGTTATCTATCATCTTATTTAGTGTTTTTCCACCCCCAGACCTCCCCTCCCTTGTAACCATCAAAGATTGTTTCTTTTTTTTTATTTTTTCCATACAAAAATTAATACATACATTGTTATGTGACCCTAATTGCTCTCTCCATACTGTGACAGCACACTCCTCCTTTTCACTCCTGATTCCCCATGTCCATTCAACCAGCTCTCTGCCTTCCCATTTCACCTACGGACAGAAGCTGCCTGTTTAGTCTCTTGTATCTACTTAAGCTAAGAGGCACACTCCTCACTAGTATCACTTTATGTCCCACAGTCCAGTTCAATCCCTGTCTGAAGACTTGGCCTTGGAAATTGTTTTAGTTGTGGGCTGATAGAAAATCCAGGGGCCATGCTTTCTGGGGTTCCTCCAGTCTCAGTCAGACCATTAAGCCTGGTCTTCTTACTAGAATTTGCGTTCTGCACCCCACCTTTCTACTGCTCCATCCGGGACTCTCTGTTGTGTTCTCTGTCAGGGCAGTCATTGGTGGCAGCTGGGCACCATCTAGTTTTTCTTGTCTCAGGCTGATGAAGTCTCTGGTTTATGTGGCCCTTTCTTTTGGGCTAATACTTTCTTTGTGGCTTTGGTGTTCTTCATTCTCCTTTACTCCAGGTGGTTGGGACCAATTGATGCATCTTAAATGGCCGCTTGCAAGCTTTTAAGACCCCAGATGCCACTCACCAAAGCAGGATGTAGAACATTTTCTTAATAAGCTTTGTTATGCCAATTGACCTTGATGTCCCCTGAAAGCATGGTCCCCAGACCCCTACCCCTGCTACTCTGTC
>NW_004444030.1:7293617-7294875 GCF_000243295.1 Trichechus manatus latirostris | reverse complement strand
TTTTCAGCGCTGTTGGAATTTGTTTTATGTATTTTGGAGCCCTGTCTTTGGGTGTGTAAATATTTATTATAGTTATGTCCACCTGGTGTATTGACCCTTTAATCATTATGTAGTGTCCTTCCTTATCCTTTGTGGTTGATTTTACTTTAAAGTCTATTTTTTCAGAGATTAATATTGCCACTCCTGTTCTTTTTTGAGTGTTGTTTGCTTGATATATTTTTTCCATCCTTTGAGTTTTAGTCTGTTTGTGTCTTTCAGTCTAAGGTGTGTCTCTTGTAGGCAGCATATAGACAGATGGTGTTTTTTTAATCCAATCTGCCACTATCTGTCTCTTTATTGGTGCATTTAGTCCATTCATATTCAGCGTAACTATTGATAGGTATGAGTTTAGTGCCCTCATTTTGATGCCTTTTTTTGTGTGTTGTTCAGTTTGTTTGTTCCACTTAATTTTCTGTGCTGACTCATTTTTCTTTATGTATTTTCATCTTTTTCGTTGTTGTTGATTTTGTGTTTGCTGAGTCTTTATATTTTTTAGTTTTTTACTTTGACTTGTAGGATTGTTAGTTTCCTTTGTGGTTACCTTAATATTTGCCCCTATTTTTCCAAGTTTATACCAGCCTTTTATTTCTTTATATCGCGTTGACTTCCTCTCCATATGGAAAATCTATGTCTACATTTTTTTGGACTTTTTTTTTTTTCAACTAGATAAATGCATTTATTTACATACATACTTGCATTGCTATAGAGTCAAGAGCAACCCTGAAGCCTATCCATCCATCTACACGAGGTTTATTCCTCCCAGGTAGAGTAATCCTGTATTAGCAGTTTGACAGGAAATATTGGTTCCAATTGCTCTGAGCTACTTCTTGTTGAGGATTGCTCTGTGGCCTAAGATGTGGTCTATTCTGGAGAATGTTCCATGTGCGTTGGAAAAGAATGTGTGCTTTGCAGCTGTTGGATGGAGTGTTTTATATATGTCTATGAGGTCAAGTTGGCTGATTGTGCCCTTTAGGTCTTCTATATCTTTGCTGAGTTTCTTTTTAGATGTTTTATCCTTTACTGAGAGTGGTGTGTTGAAGTCTCCTACTCTTATTGTGGAACTGTCAGTTTCTCTTTTCAGTGCTGTTAGAGTTTGTTTTATGTATTTTGGAGCCCTGTCGTTGGGTGCGTAGATGTTTATTATGGTTATGTCTTCATGATGGATCATCCCCTTAATCATTATATAGTGTCCTTTGTCTTTTATGGTGGATTTTGTTTT